>NC_136485.1:17904160-17949160 GCF_053919585.1 Euprymna scolopes
GGTCGCCTTCTTCAGCATCATGCTGAAGAAGATGCTGGTGCATTTCATCAATTTGTCGGCAGTACTTCTCCGCGGTAATCGTTTCGCCCGGATTCAAGATGTGATGGGTGGGACCAATTGCAGACCACCACTTATTTTGGTTCAATTTTAGCTTCGGAAAGTGTTGTGGAAGCTCCTCCAGCATCCGAACGTCGCAGGTTGTGTAAAGGATCCACTTCTCATCACACGTCACAATCCTCTCGAGACATGGGTCGTTTTTATTGCGCAGAAGGGGCGTAGAAGGCATCTCAAAACTACGATATTTTTTATTATCGTTCAATTCATGCGGTACCCATTTATTCAACTTTTTTTTTTACTTCCCTATTTGCTTTAAATGACGAACGACTATTGAGTTCAACAACACTCGACAACGATTCAACAGCAACTTCTCGTGTGGCTTTACGAAGATTGGCTTCAATTAAGCGGATAAGTACTGTCAACATATGGATAGAATGCATCAGAAACTTCGACAACAACACCTAATATTAGCCAACAGAAACGGCCCAATTCTCTTCCATGACAATGCCCAACCGCACGTTACTAAACCGACGCTGCAAAAGTTGAACGAATTGGGTTACGAAACCCTGCTTCATCCGTCATACTCTCCAAAACTCTCACCTACCGACTACCACTTTTTTAAACATCACAACAACTTTCTCAGGGAGAAATGTCTTCAAAAACAGTAGCAATATTACAAATGCCTTCAGCGATTTAATCGCCACCAGAACGCTGGAATTTACGTTGCTGTCATAAATACGCTTGTATTACGTTGGAAAAAGTGTGCTGATTCTGATGGCGCTTATGTTGATCAATAATTTTTATTTTTGAGCCGAGATATATTCATAAGAATTTAAAAGTTAAAAACTGCGAGAACTATTTTGTCAACGCAATATATTATACGCAATATATAATAGTCATTAAAAACATACTTAGAATTCATCAGTTAGAATCGAAACCAATATATTTATCTTTCCATGGTTATTCATTACCGGAATCACGTCCACATGCATATAAAAAGTTTAAAATTGCGTTGTTTAACCTATAAATTTAAATGTGTCCATGCGTAGAAGAGCACTTAAAATTGCTTTACGTTTGCCAAGTTTCAATTTTTTAAATATTTATTCGCTTAGCATCCATTTTTACCGAATCGAATTTGGTCTACAGGTGCAAATTTATGTATATATCAAATTTACAGTCGAAATCAAACATTGATAGAAAAGTTTGGCAAACATCGAGATGATGCCGAATAAGACTTCAATGACTTCATCCCTTCCAGAACTCTGGATTTCTATGGTAGTGGGATGAATAAACTTGTTTCTTGATAGCTCCAACATATGTGCCCAAGATTGGACAATACGAAGAGACCAATTCATGTCCATGACAACGCTTGCCCGCATGTTGCTCAAGTTAGCCTGCAGAAGCTGAACGAATTGGGCTACGAGACTCTGCTTCATCGACCATATCACCTTTTCAAGCCTTGATAACTTCCTGACCGAAAAATGCTTCAAAAGCTGAGATGATGTCGAATCGGCCTTAAATGAGTTCATCGCTTCCAGGAATCTGGATTTCTATGCTAATGGAATGAATAAACTTGTTTCTCTTTTAGCAAAAATATGTCGATTCTAATGGTTCTTTTTTCGATTAATAAAGTTGATTATTAAAAGAGTTATGATCTTTTGAAGTTGAACGTCAAAAAACGACATTATTTTTGCACCAACCTAGTAGTTATATTTTTTTATTATTTCGCTTGGTATTTTTTTTATATTATATTAAGTCCATATATTTTATATTAGGTCTACCTCCACAATTTTCTTTAACGACTTTTAAAGTTTTTCGACTATTCTGAATAAGAAAATCTCATTTAAATTTTGCGGACAAAAGTAGTTTTCTAGATATAAAGACCTGTATTATACACTGTAATTCACTGGCGTTCATGTTTTTATGCACGCGCGATAAACAAATCTATTTTTTTGCGATCGACACTGTCACCTAGTGGAAACAAATCTACTTTTTTCACAACCGAGAAATTAGAAATGCTCATGCCTGTAAAACAATTACGAGTTTTTCCGCTTCTTTGAGTAATATCATGTTAAGAACGGCTTTCGGAACAAATATCCCATGGGGGGAGATATTTGCCTCAAATTTAACTGTGATATTCGTTGTAAACCTATAGAAGCCAACATTTCGAATGTGAAAATTAATTTATCTGTTATCTGTCTATCCATCAGTTTATATAATTATCGGTGTATCTATCTATCTATCTAACTAACTAACTAACTAACTAACTAGCGAAGTAAACAGGAGATGCGAAACTATGTTTTGATAACGTAATCAGAACATGTCAGACCTTGTCAAAATGTGACCTGGTCAAGTTTTTACCGGAAAGTATCCGAAATGTGACCAGAAATTGACGTGTTACATGTCACATGCTCCGGTTTGACAAGCATAGTGGATTTCAGACGTCGAAAAGAGCGGAGGGGTTAAGGGGTTCCCCCTCTGAGATGGAGGTGATGTGTCTCAAAATATTAACTTTCCATTCTTCTGCGTAAGAACACCTGGGAAGTTAAATAAAATCTTTATATAAAACTAATCATCGTCATGGATCATTTGAAACATCTTTGTTTAACAGATTCCAAGGACAAATGGCATCCCAGGTAGACCAAAAGATAAAGGCCAACAACGCAGTTTAAAAGGTATGTCGTAAATATATGTCGGGCACACGCACACAAAAACACGAAGAAATGGACTGTTACATATATATATATATATATACTGTCTATAGATAGATAGATAGATAGATAGATAGATAAAACCACATATGGTCCAACTAGTAAAGAACCACAGATATTCAATTAGGTCACGTAAAACAACGTTAACACATACACACAACGAATGTGGGTCTTTACAAATATGTATATACACACTTGATAATATATATATATATATATATATATATATATATATTTAAAGTGATGGTTGTGTAGTTCCAACGAGAGAAAAAATGTATATTTAAAAGAGTGTAGCCATCAACAATTGTGGGTTTTTTTTAAAGGTTTTCATCATATTTTTATTTTTATTTTTTATTTTAAAATAAAAATATGATGAAAACCTTTAAAAAAAACCCACAATTGTTGATGGCTACACTCTTTTAAATATATATATATATATATATATATATATATACAAGTACATATACACGTATGTTTAACTAGTAAAGAATATAAAGATAATATATAAACCCCCGCTATACGTGTTCGTCGTTTTGGTACGATGACCATATAATAATTCGATTACCAATTCAAAAAGTCTCTAAAAGAATAAATATACTTATTTCTGTCATTATCGTCCATTAAGCACACAAAAAAACAAGAATAGGCAAACTAGAAATAGTGTGAATATTCCTGTTTTCCTTGCCGAGGTACTGGCGTTCTTATTGAAATATAGCACCAGACATCTATCCATGCGTCGATTACTCCACGTTTCAATATCGATTTTCGAATGCAGGTTATACTGTCTTAATAGGTTGCGTGGCGTAACATCCGCTAAAATCACCATTTCCTTGCCAAAAGGCATTTCCTGAAATGTGGGGGATGTCCTTTTCTCTTCCCTGCAGCCTCTCTCCCACAGAAGAGACGTTGCGAGCCTGTCTTTGTTTTATCGTTACTTCCATGGCTAGTACTCGTCTGAGCTCCAATCTCTGTTCCCCCATCGCCAATCTTTCACGAGAAACACACGTCTGGCATAGACTACTGTCAAAAGTTTCCCCCACTCTCTATCTGTGCCTAAATCCAAACGTAGATCCCATGAGCAGAACTTCTTTCTCAGAAGTGCACGCCTGTGGAACTCTCTTCCGTTTGCCTGTTTCCCACCTGACTACAACTTGGACGTCATCAAGTCCAACATAAACAAATCCATGATTAACCTCCCCCTTTAGTAAGACACTTTATCAAATCCCAAATACTAATGATTACTACAATACTATCTCATTGATTATTGTACGCGCAATGCCCCTTATCCCTGAGTGGCCTCCGGGCCTTGATAACTGGTGAACTCCATGTAAAAAACAAATCTATAAGAGAGTTATTTTTAAGATCGGATTTTTTCGATTTTCGATACTTATCGAATAATTTCTGTACAAAACATATCTAAGCACACTACCAGACATATAAATTAGCCTTTGTGAAATTGGCAAAAGATAAGATCAGCCGTTTCGGAACCTATGAGGAAAGAAACTCACATACACACAGTAACTTTAATATAATAGTACATATTACAACGGAAAAAAACATTATAAGGCAATAATGAGTGTTTGCATCGAATGGATTTAAAAAGGTTAGCTTGTATGTGTCCATGGGAAAGATTCTTGGTGCCAGACAGTCGAATCGCGTCTGTTCTAGAGACAATTTATTCTGGTTGAAACATTAAAAACGAAAACAAATTAAACGAAAAGGCTATGGCATAAGAGAAGAAAAAAGACACAGTAAAGTAACCGAAAAAGATAAATTGTCCGTAAGGTATATGTTCCAAATGTTTTGCCGTTTGAAAACAAACTGAAGTAAACGATATACATCTTGTCGTTATAGTTAAGGTTAGAAGGATATATATCCTTCTTACCTTAACTAATATATATATATATATATATATATATATATAATATAAAGCTGAATGTGTGTGTGTGTGTGTCTGGTTACGAATAGGCTCCTATATAGTTGACTATTAAAAAAAAAACTGATTACATATAATGATAGGTGTATCGAGACACGGGAATGGGTATGTTTGATCTGGCAGAACGGTGGTTCATTAAAATTGTTGGGTCTGCGTTCGCTCTTGGTCTACAAAGTATGGAAATAAAAAATTTTAAAATTTAAAAAAAACGTTTACAAGTGTTTTGATATAGATGTACAGAAGAATACTTTGATAAGTATGTTTTGACTTAAAAAGGGATGGTATAATAAAATTGTGGGGTCTGCGTTCGCACCTGGCCTCTATAGAATGAAAATAGGCACACACTTTAATAAAAACAAATCTTTCACCTAACAACTTACGGCACGGTAACATAGCTGCTTACGTATAAAAGACAAATCGACCGGAAAAGCGCAAAATTGTCACAAAAAGGGCAAACTGCATAAAAACAAAAAACAAAACAAAAAATTAAAAAGGACGCGGTTATCAAAAATGCTGATATAAATAAAAACACTATGATAAAAAAACACTATGATAAAAAAACACTATGATAAAAAAACACTATGAAAAAAAACACTATGATGAAAAAACACTATGATAAAAAAACACTATGATAAAAAAACACTATGATAAAAAAACACTATGATAAAATCCACGTTCAACATTAAATTTGTCACTTGAGGTTCGATTCGTCAGCCATTATTTTCTTTTCGAAAAAAAAACAACAACTTTTGTTTGCTGAAATAATAATCGCCAATCTTTTTCCAGTGTCATTCGTCGACATCTTTTTAATCGTACATGTGTGGGTGAATGACGAAGCGATAAATTTCGCGTCTCCCGCGTTTGGGATTCAGCCAATCAGCGCTCTTCTTATGCCAGTGTTTGCTGCTTTATAACATGGGCGACTTTTGCCGATAACAAACGATTTCACTCGATTTCGAAAAAATGTATTTTTTTAATATTTGAATATTTTTCTGTTCTAAGTATATAAAAACACGCTTGGATTAGATATACGCAGTTGCAAAATGTGAAGAAAAACGAGTCTGTATTTTTTCGTTTATCGAAAACAAACAAGCCAAGAGTTTCATATATATATAAATATATATATATGCGTGTGTGTGTGTGTGTGTGTGTATGTGTGTGTGTGTGTCTGTGTCTGTGTCTGTGTCTGTGTCTGTGTGTTTTTTAACTGGCCTAGCAATAGCAAGAGGATAGTGAAGGCGTCTGGTTGATCTAGTTAAATTGCTAAAAGGTTTGTATAAATAGATGGGTTAAACCCTATAAAACTTAGAATGGAAATAGGCACACACTTTAATAAAGACTTTTCATATCTATCTGTGTCAGTATACTTTGATAATTATGTGTCAGTTTGAAGAAATATGGTATAACAAAATTGTGGGGTGTTCGTTCGCACCTGATCTCCATAGAATTGAAATATGTCACAAAGTTTAACAAGGTTTTTTAATATAGATCCACAGAATAGTGTGATAAGTGTTTCAGTGTGAACAGGTATGGTATAATAAATTATGGGTGTTATCTATTTTATTGTTACTTTCATCATATTTTACTTTGGTGTTAATACCCCAAAATTCGAAGCTATACCTTTACAACCCTTCCTTTTCATAACCTATCATACTTTCATAAATCAGAGTCCATTTTCTGTAGGCTGTTTTTGAACCTAGACAACGAGGAGTACTTTTGCTAGTATATATCTCTCTCTCTCTCTCTCTATATATATATATATATATACATATATATATACACACACACATATATATACATATATATATACATATATATATACATATACATATATATATATATATATGTATATATATACATATTTAATTGTTCACTGTTGTGGGGGATTAATTCCATCAAAGTGCTCGATTACAAAGAAAAAAATCAATATAAGAACTAAATAATTTATATATTTAAAACTGTACAGAAGGTAAAAAACATTGGTACCGTCGGTTTTAAGCCTAACATAAGGGGGACCAGTTAATGGTAAATAATGTAAGGCTCTCGTCAACCATATTGTTTTCTGTTTGACGGCTGACGAGAGCTTAACATTGTTTACCATTAACTGGTCAAAAAAGCATTCATATTTTCTTATATAAAAAAACACGTGTACTGCCAATTTTGTTAAAAAAAAATTTAAAAAAAAAAAAGCAAATCTTTCACCTAACAACTTACGGCACGGTAACATAGCTGCTTACGTATAAAAGTAAAATCGACAGGAAAAGAGCAAAATTGTCACAAAAAGGGCAAACTGCATAAAAAACAACAAAAACAAAATTAAAAAGGACGCGGTTATCAAAAATTTTGATATAAATAAAAACACTATGATAAAAAACACTATGATAAAAAAACACTATGATAAAAAAACACTATGATAAAAAAACACTATGATAAAATCCACGTTCAACATTGAATTTGTCACTTGAGGTTCGATTCGTCAGCCATTATTTTCTTTTCGAAAAAAAACAACAACTTTTGTTTGCTGAAATAATAATCGCCAATCTTTTTTCAGTGTCATTCGTCGACATCTTTTTAATCGTACATGTGTGGGTGAATGACGAAGCGATAAATTTCGCGTCTCCCGCTTTTGGGATTCAGCCAATCAGCGCTCTTCTTATGCCAGTGTTTGCTGCTTTATAACATGGGCGACTTTTGCCGATAACAAACGATTTCACTCGATTTCGAAAAAATGTATTTTTTTAATATTTGGATATTTTTCCGTCCTAAGTATATAAAAACACGCTTGGATTAGATATACGCAGTTGCAAAATGCGAAGAAAAACGAGTCTGTATTTTTTCGTTTATCGAAAACAAACAAGCCGAGAGTTTCATATATATATATATATATATATATATATATATATATATATATATATATATGTGTGTGTGTGTGTGTGTGTGTGTGTGTGTGTGTGTGTGTGTGTGTCTGTGTCTGTGTCTGTGTGTTTTTTAACTGGCATAGCAATAGCAAGAGGATAGTGAAGGTGTCTGGTTGATCTAGTTAAATTGCTAAAAGGTTTGTATAAATAGATGGGTTAAACCCTATAAAACTTGTTCGAACATGTTTTTCCTCACATATACACACTCACATGTACGCACACACATAATCCCACACGCACGCATATACACATGCTCATACACACACTCACAAGCATATATACGTATACACACACATTGTGCGCACACACCTGAGCTGTGACGTCACTTCCTTTTAAGTGAAATCCAGACATGCGCTATCAGAACATTCACCCCGGTATAAAAGTCAACAGCAACCATTCAACTTCCATTTTTTTCTTCCCTTTTGCTTGGGTTCGTCAACCAGACAAGTTCGCGTCCACAGCTCTCGGCTTGAAGACTTTTCCACGTTGACGACTGCTATCATGAACGCGCCGCTTTGCTGAGGCCAACACTCTCTCTCTCTCTCTCTCTCTCTCTCTCTCTCTCTCTCTCTCTTTCCTTTTCTACATGCGGGACTGCCATTTCTCGTCCTCTACTTCATTCCTTTCTTTTCCACGCGCGTAGTCGTCAAGTACTGACTGAACACGTGTTCCACCTAAACCCTTTATTTTCGCCAGAAAATAAACGACATGTTTATTTTATCCAGCAATTGAATTTTGTTTCCTTCTTTCAATTCGTTTCATTATTTTCTTTTGTAGCGAGTTAGGATATTTATATCCTGGTCCGCAACAAACGATGGTGACCCCGTTATTTTAAAATGAAATGGATGTGTTTGAACGAAACACGCGGTGTAAACTAAACTCTTCCACACAAATCCACGGCATTCACGAAAAATAATTTTTCTTTAAAAAAACAAACTTGTCGACCACGTGGAGGAACATTTTAAAAACGCGCACAAGAAATTGAAATATAAAGATTTCAACAAAAAAAAAAATGGAACTTCAACAGACAGACTCCTACAACGAAACCATGGCATTAAACATTCGACAACCTGACCAAAACCGAGACAAGAAATTAGCCGAATTAAAGTTTACGGTTGAAAAGCTTTCAAAGCAGCAAGCCGACGTACTTCAAACGCGTCGACATTATCCCATAAGCTACAACGATACGCGACGAAGTTACAGGCGAAGAAGTTTAAGCAGGAACCGGTCAACGTCACGAAGATGTTTGTTTCTACCACAGGGGATTCGGCGTCGACGCAAGAAAATGCACTACACCCTGCGCGTTCAAAAAACCAGCACAGGGAAACGAACCTCCCAACCAGTAACAACGACGATCGTAGCTGAAGCACAAAAGAAGGTCGTCTGTTTTATATCCGTGACAAAATTCACAGATATAACTTTTTAATAGACACCGGAGCGGAAATCGGCGTCATACGGACACCGCATAGCCACCCAACAAGAACTCAATTTTTCAGCCTACAAGCCGCCAATGGTACAAAAATACCCACTTTTGGCGAGAAAACTTTAAACTTAAACCTTGGAATGCGAAGGAATTTTTTCTGGAATTTCACCATAGCCAGCATGACCACTCCAATTTTGGAGGCAGACTTTATAGCCCATTTCAACCTGTCTGTCGACATGACTCATCACACATTGACAGACAACGAAACAAAGGTTTCGGTGAGAGGAAATACCTCGAAATTTTAAACCACCGGAATCAGCGAAGATTTACACATCCACCGGTTACTTCAAAAATTTCCTCAATTTTCCCAGCCGTTTAAAAACACGGATCCCATCAAGCATAGCGCTAAACACTATTTTAAGACCACATGACCGCCCGTCTATTCAACCCTCAGACGCTTGAAACCGGATAAATTAAAATTGGCAAAATCCGAGTTTCAAAACCTATTCTACATGGGGATAATACGACCCTCGAAAATTGCTTGGTCATCACCACTCCACATGGTACAGAAAGCTGACAACACCACATGGGGCGCGTGCGGAGATTTTAGACGCTTAAACGCGAAAAAAGTTCCGGATAGATATCCTGTCCCCCATATCCATGACTTCGCTAATGGACTTCAAGGCGCCACAATTTTCTCCAAGCTGGACCCCGTAAAGACATATTTTCAAATTCCAGTCGCAGAAGATGACATTCATAAAACTGCACTGTCCACACCATTTAGCCTTTACGAGTTCCTAAGGATGGCTTTCGGGATGAGAAACGCCTGTCAAACTTTCGAGCGTTTGATTGACAAAGTTTTCAGAGGTCTGCCGTTCATATTCGCATATGTAGACGACGGTATAAAAGTCAACAGAACCATTCAACTTCCTTTTTCTTCTTCCCTTTTGCCTGGATTCATCAACCAGATCAGTTCGCGTCCACAGCTCTCGGCTTGAAGACTTTTCCACGTGGACGACTGCTATCATGAACGCGCCGCTTTGCTGAGGCCAACACACACACACGCACACACACACACTCTCTCTCTCTCTCTCTCTCTCTCTCTCTCTCTCTCTCTCTCTCTCTCTCTCTCTCTCTCTCTTTCCCTTTCTACATGCGGGACTGCCATTTCTCGTCCTCTACTTCATTCCTTTCTTTTCCACGCGCGTAGTCGTCAAGTACTGACTGAACACGTGTTCCACCTAAACCCTTTATTTTCGCCATGTTTATTTTATCCAGCAATTGAGTTTCATTTCCTTCTTTCCATTCGTTTCATTATTTTCTTTTGTAGCGAGTTAGGATATTTATATCCTGGTCCGCAACAACCTAAAAAGATAAACATAACCATTGTATATATATATATATATAATATATATATATATATATATATATATATATATATATATATATATATATATATATATATATATATATATATATATATATATATATAATGTCTTAGGGCGGTATTTATATAAATATAATGTCCTAGAGTGGTGTATAAATATATAATGTCCTAGGGTGATGTTTATCTATACTCCTATGAATTTGTTTTGTTTTTGTTTTTTTGTGCACTGATATTCACATTAAAAACATTTTTCTATTCATTTAATGTATTTATTTGCTTCCCCACAAAAGCAAATTAGGCACAAGGCCGTTTTTAATGTGGGGGAAAAACAAGCTCCCCTTAAAAGTAGGCAAAAAGGGGGCACTCTGGTTACCAAAAATAATAATTGTCCCAGTATAGAGGGTCTCCCCCTCCATTTACTATTACAAATTATCTGCAGATACTACACTTTGATCCCGGCCCGAAGGCCAAGAACAACAGAAAAAAGGCAAGGTATTTATTTGCTCCCCCGCCGAGCAAATTAGGCACAAGGTCGATTTTTAATGTGAGGAGTGAAGGTGAAATGGGGACCAACTCCCCAGGGAGTAGGGGAGCTGGATAGAATTGGTATGAAGGGTTTCCCCTACATTGACCAATGTCTTATATGTGGGGTTGCACCCACATATGGTCTTTCTTCGCAGTGTCTGCCGTAACAGATACTACACTTTGATCCCGGCCCGAAGGCCAAGAACAACAGAAAAAAGGCAAGGTATTTATTTGCTCCCCCGCCGAGCAAATTAGGCACAAGGTCGATTTTTAATATGAGAAGTGAAGGGGAAATGGGAACCAACTCCCCGGGGAGTAGGGGAGCTGGATAGTGACAATTGGTATGAATGGTTTTCCCCTACATTGACCAAGGTCTTATATGTAGGGTTGCTCCCACATATCGTTTTTGCTTGCAGTATCTGTTCCGGCAGATACTACACTATGATCCCAGCCCGAAGCCCAAGATGTATTTATTTGCCTCCCCACTGAGCAAATAAGGCACAAGGCCGTTTTTTAATGCGGAGAGAGAGAGGGAGGGAGCCAGCTCCCGATGGGTTGGAAATGGGAGTTGGATAGTGACAATTGGTATGAAGGGTTTCCCCTACATTGACCAAGGTCTTATATATGATGTTGCCCCCACATATGGTATTTGCTTGCAGTATCTGCCGAACAGATACTACGCTTTGATCCCAGCCCGAAAGCCAAAAACAAAAGAAAAAAGGGAAGGTATTTATTTGCTCCCCCACCTAGCAAATTAGGCATAAGGCCGATTTTTAAATTGAGGAGTGAAGGGGAAATGAGGACCAAATCAACATGGAGTAGAGCAGCTGGATAGTGACATTGTCCCTACATTGACCAAGGTCTTATATGTGGTGTTGGTATTTATTTGCTCCCCTGCCGAGCAAATTAGGCACAAGACCGATTTTTAATGTGTGGAGTGAAGAAGAAATGCGGACTACCCGGGGAGTAGGGGTGCTGGATAAAATTGGTATGAAGGGTTGCCCCTACATTGACCAAGGTCTTATATGTGAGGTTGTCCCCACATTTGGTATTTGAATGCAGTATCTGCGAAACAGATACTACGCTTTGATCCCAGCCCGAAGGCCAAGCACAACAGAAAAAAGGCAAGGTATTTATTTGCTCCCCCACCGAGAAAATTAGGCACACGGTCGATTTTTAATATGAGGAGTGTATGGGGAAATGGGGACCAACTCCCCGGGAAGTAGGGGAGCTAGATAGCTACCGTAAATTTGATCCTGGTCCGAAGGCCAAGAACAACAGAAAAAAGGCAAGCCTCTTTCTATTGATTTAAAAAGAAAATACAGCTTTATTATGTATGGGTTGTGAAATTGCATTCATCTGCAAAAGATCCAATTTGCATATTCTTTTAAACATTCGTTTAAATTAATTCCATATTAGTTATTTCGGTTTTCTGACGGGATGATCATCGTTAGTTTATTATTACATGCAGATATTCTACATGATTTATACTTGCATAATATTTGCGTAGATCCTCGGTGGTTGCGAACGTGTTATTTTCGTTTTAACTTTTTTAAATCATTACTATATATTAGGTCCAATGAAATATAATATTATATACGGAATCTTTATTCATCAAAATATAAGATTTAAGCGTATTTTACGACCCATCAGTATAAAAATATAATATTTTAGAGTAACGTTTTTATATATATATATATATATATATATATATATATATATATATATATATATATATATATATATATATATATATATAATGTCCTACGGTGATTTTTTTTAATATAAATATCCTAGGATGGTATTTTTTATAAATATATAATATCCTAGGGTGATGGTTTTATTATATATTTATAAAAACACCACCCTCGGACATTACTCGGCATTTGTAAATATTTTTGTCGAAAGCGGGTACATGTAGAACAACGAGAAATTCTTTGGTGATTTAGCAGAAAAGCCAACAAAAAAGTGTCGAGCTCGTAAGTTAAACAACGTGGCTACACTCGAACATGCCGTCCTCGTAGAGTCATTAATTGTTTAAAACTCGGAAACTAAATAAAATACTGATAGAAATCTACTCAATAAGTGTAACTGTGACACCTTGTAGGTGGATTTTTGTTAGTATTTTGTTTAGACTTTTGAAGCATTATTGACTATCAGAAGCCACCATGTTCTCTGGCGGCCATGTTAATATCGTTTAACTTAGAACTCGACACTAGTTCTTTTTCGAAGCAAGAAAACATTCAAAATATGTTAAAACACGTTACCCTGATCCAGGTAGATAGAAGAGTGATCTATCCTGCCTTTAGGTAATATTTGAACGTTGGTTTTTGTTTATTGGCTTCTCTGCTATATGGCCAATTTTCTTGCTATTATTATTATAGTGTGCAAACAAGATCGATAATATGAATGTATTTTATTATAATGACGTGAGGTTAAAAATTATGAGGACTACGTTGCAATTTTAATATACAATTATCATTCGATTTCATATTGATAGCAACGGTCTCATGAGTTGTAGGAAATCCGACGGGTGGATTTTCTGAGGGCATAAAATTGTTAAAATTCACAACTAGGCGAAAGAAGTTTATAAATAATAAGACTCGCTGTAATCTTATAGAAAATAGTTGAGTTTCAAAATTTAAAAATTCCACATTTTATGAAGGATAGCTCATGAACCCCGGAAAACTTATAATATTACGAGCTGTTATACCGACTCATACAGGAATTAAGTGCGAACTCTCCAGCACTTGCGAATTGGACAAAAAGTCACAGTGTACCAATGCATGCCGAATTATCACCGGAACAATGTAGAGGTATCCATAAAATCTGATAGGACCATGCGAGTGTGGATGTATTTAAACCGGCAGTTATGTATGAGTGCGAACAGGAGAGGAAAGAAAGAAAAATGGGGAGCCCATTTCTCTTTCTTTCCCTCCTGTCCCCCCTTTTTGGAGAGAAGATTAAAGGAATATATATATATATTTATATATATACAAATTTACTTTTAATCGTGAATCATAAAAGTCTTCCCTTCCTAATTGCAATATTTAAATTTTGTACCCCTAACAGCATTATGATATATATATATATATATATATATATATATATATATATATATATATATATATATGTGTGTGTGTGTGTGTGTGTGTGTTTGTATATATATATATATATATATAATTATTTACTATAATAATTGAATACCTACAGACACTAGAATATATATATATATATATATATATATATATATATATATATATATATATATATATATACATGCATACATATATCGCCGGCCACTCGGTCTCAGATCTTGTGTTAGTGAAAAGCTCGCTCGCTCGCCTCGTCAAAGACACAAGTTTATTTAACTCCATATAGAAAAGGGAGAAAGTTCACAGAGTTCAGCACACTGGTGAATGATGTCCTTGCTGAACCCCCTCAAGAAAAAGACATAAACAAGAGGTGGGACTGGCTTTGCGACACCATCTATACGAGTGGTGTTAAAACATTTAGAAAACGCACTCGCACCATCAACGATTGGTTTGAAGCCAAGGCTGACAAACTCCTTCCAGCCATCGAGGCTTACCGATCAACCTTCCTAGCATATAAACAACACCCATCTGCCAATTCCTTGCAGGCCCTCCGTGCAGCAAGATTAAATGTCACACACTTGCCAGACTATGCGCAAACGACTAGACAAAAACAAAGCAATGGAGCTCAACAAAACAGTCAACACACTGGAGCCAGGTAAGTATGCAGGCAGTGCTTGTATAACCCCAGACTTGCTGAAGCTATGCAAAAAAATCCCTTACACACCCACTACAACAACTTCTCATTGAGTGTTTGAGAGAGGGATCAATCCCCCCAAGACATGCAGGACTCCAAGATAATCACCTTATACAAAAATAAAGGTGATCGGAGTGATTGCAATATTTATAGGGGCATATCACTCCTGATTGTGATGGGTAAAGTTATTGCACGTGTGATATGTGACCGCCTATCACAACTGGCAGAAAAGTTATACCCAGAATCGCAGTGTAGCTTCAGGCTAGAGGGATCAACAGTGGACATGATCTTCTCAATCAATAAACTGCAGGAAAAATATAAAGAGCAGCAGAAGTCACTATACATCGCCTTCATCAACCTTAAAAAAGCGTTCGATCTAGTGAGTCGAGTTTTTTTTTACATTGAGGTCACTATTATCAAGGCCCAGAAGCTACTCGGGGAAAAGGGTTATTGTGTGTTCAGTAATCAATGGGATAGTATCGTAGTAATAGTTAGTATTGGAGATTTGATAAAGTCATTACGTAAGAGGGCGTTTCATCAGGAATTTGTTTGTGTTTGACTTGAAGACATCCAAGTTGAAGTCTGGGGGGGGGGACAGGCAAGCGGGAGAGAGTTCCACAGGCGTGCATTTCTAAGAAAGAAGCTTTGTTCATGAATCTACGTTTTGATTTAGGCGCGCATAAAGAGTGGGGAAAATTATTGACAGTGGATTCAGCTAGTCGGGTGTTTTTCGTGAAAGATTGGCGAGGGGGGACCAGAGGATGGAGCTCTGACGAGCACTTGCCATGGAAATAACAATAAAACAGAGACAGGCTCGCAACGTCTCTTCTGTGGGATAGAGGTTGTAGGGAAGAGAAAAGGGCATCCCCCACCAAGCCACGAAGTCTATTTTGTACTCTGTCAAGGCAAGATAGGCTCTTTTTAGCAGCTCCTGCCCAGATGTGGCAGCAGTACTCCATCGTTAGACGTACTTGTTTTTTATATAGATAGAGAATTGCATCATTAGGAGCGGTAGAAAGATTCCACCATTTTCCCAGTGACCTTGGCCACAGACTTAATGTATGTGTTCCATTAAAGATCAGGAGTAAAGGTCAAGCCTAGAAGATTGTCAAAACATGGGGCCTCCCCTAGACGAGAGCCATTCATTTCAATTGATTCCAGATGGGGATCAGAGCGTTGATGATGTAATGATAGGAGCTTGGTCTTAGATGCATTAAAGGTAACCAGCCACCTCTTCCCCCACTGTACCACGCGCTCAACAGGAGAGAGAACCAGAGAATTTTTTCATTTAAGGCTTTTGATGTGTTGCCATAGATAGTCGTGTCATCAGCATAGATGTCAACAAATGATTTTAGTATGTGTTTTGGCAGATCATTGATGTAGATCCAGAAGAGAGTTGGGCCAAGGATGGACCCCGACGGACTCCAGCATTAATAGTGTGGGCCTCTGATTTCTACCCATCAACCACTACTCTTATGAGCCTATCAGAGAGAAATGATTTAATGATTGAGAAAACATTTTCAGTTATACCGTAGCAGGAAATCCTGTGAAGTAGGCCTTTATGCCATACCTTATCGAAGGCCGTGTATATGTCAAGAGCAATTGCCCTAGAATTGTAGCCTTTGTCGAGAGATTAGCTAATTCCTTGAGATATAACCGTTACCACGTCTGCTATAGATCTAGCAGAACGGAAACCATATTGCGTGTCACTAGGAAGGTTATTTCTGCTGAGGTGGTTGACTACTTCTCTATTTAATATGGATTCCAGCAACTTACTCATGAAACACAGGAGACTTATTGGTGTGTACCACCTTAATTCTTAAATACAGGACATACTGATGAGGTTTTCCAGGGTGTTGTAAAGCGCTTCTCCTTAAGTCAACGCTTAAACAGTTTGGTAAGTATGGGGGTTCTGGTTGTAGCTATTTTAACACTATAATTGGAATGCTCTCAGGGCCAGTTGCTTTACTGGAATCAAATTTCTTGATTAGCTTAGCGACCTCACGCACAGATATTTGTATGTTACGTAGCGTGTTGTGTGTTGTAGAAGGAAATACGGGGAGTTGATGGCCTTCGTCGCATAGGGTGGAATTTGCTGCAAAGTTCTTGGCAAATAGTTTGGCCTTGTCTGATTCTGACGAGATGATCTCTGGTCCATTGATAATGGTTGGGATAGAACGCATGCTTCTGTTCAGGATCCTGTTTGCTATTTGCCAGAACTGGTGGGAACCAAGTCGCTGATCAGCTACTTTGGATTTAACAGAATGAGGATATAGCTCTCTCGCATTTTTTATTATTCTTTTACAGTGGTTACTGGCGGTCCTGAAAGCAGCTTTAGTCTCAGTACATCTATTACGTTGGTAGCTATGGAAAAAGTGATTTCTGTGCACGATGGAAGCAGCACATTCAGGGGAGAACCATGGCTGGCTGTTGGGTTTTTGTTGGAATTTTTGTGATGGTATGAATTGGTCTATACCTACAATTAACCATTCGGTCAGGTTGGATACTATAGAGAACCTTTTTAAACATGGAATGGAGAGGTAGATCAGATATGAATGTACGGAAGCTATCCCAGTCAGCCTTAAAGGATCGGTATACAGTATGGTGGAGAGGTACGTCTGTAGACTTATTATATTTCATTTTTATCTTAACTGATACAACGTAGTGGTCGGAGGATCTCAGAGGAGATAGAACGGCACGTGAGCTTAGCTAACGGGAAGTTGAGAGAAAAAGGTCTAGAAGGCTTGCATACTGACCGGTAGTATCGGGCACACGGGTGGGCTCGCGAACAATCTGAGTGAGGAAATAAGCAATGGCAAAATCATGACAAAACCTCCCCTCATTATCGGTTTTATTGGAGTGGGTCCGCGATAGAGGGCAACTATAAATGCGATGGTGTAAGCAAATGCAACCCGAAAGCACATATAAGGTAAATTAGGGTATTCTCTGGAGATATCCCTGCCACACGGAAGCCATCTTTAATGTAGGCACATATTCCATGCCCATGGAGATCTTGGGGGTCAGATTTAGATGTTGTTAGAGTATCCTTTAATTATGAACTCATCTAGGGAGGTGGTCGGCCTATTCCAGTTCCGCTTAGAAAGAATATATCTGGTTTCGTCTCCTGTAATTGGGTTTCAACCTCTGGAAGGTTGGAAAGTAGACCCCTGACGTTGGAGAAGGAGATGGTAGTAGGGGTCTACGTTGGAGGATGGGGTTCTAGCTTTATTCGTGTTTTTTTTTAGATATTTCATGTTGAGGATTTTTGGATTTGTGGCACAGGTAAGCATACTTGGTTAGAGCAGTACAGAGAGGGAAAGTAAGAGAGAAAAGACGGGAATTTTTTTTGTATCACATGATAAGGTAAAGCCGTAACAATTACCCACTAGGATGGAATCGAGAGGCCCCACCACTGCATGGTCCGGAATCCATTCACCAAATGGCAATACAGCAGCCCCAGTACTTTACACCTGCTGATAGGACAGCCTCCTTAGTGGTTAATCCAAGGTTCGGGTCCCTGAATATCAGGCGTTGTACGTCAGCCCAGATGAAAACGATTACCTCCATCACTCTTACTAGTGACATGGCCGCAAGGATAGACACAGAGGCAGAAAATTTCCGGCGTCTTAAACTACTGTTCACGAAGTACTACCAACCTGGGAAGCACCTTTTTCTTCACTCTTTGTCAGAAAAATGACTCATTGGAAATGAGGACTGAGGGACAGAAAAGGAGAAGCGAGAGTTACAGTAGCTTCCGATAACACATCCACTGCATTATCTACTCTCCATTAAAAGAAAGGTAAGAGGGGCTTATTAATATCCATTTAGTATAAGTCCTTTGCCCCATTCCCAGTTTAGGATAGTGCTTGAAGACAGTTTCCCTTCCCATGTTAATCCGTGGAAGTTTTTTTTTGTTTTTTTTTAGATTCCTTGAGGTAGAACCTTCGAGCTTCACCTCATAATTAAGTTCCAATAATGGGAATTGTGAAGTCGGCTTATGTTTTTGGATTGGAGAATCTCATTTAAGGACTGGTTTAGAGTAGTACCAGTCATATTTGACAAAAAAAGATTTTAAACAAGAAAAATAGCAAAACAGGATGAGTAAAGTAAAGATATTTCGAGTTTTAAGACAAAACTACAATAAGAAAAAAAAGCAAACAAATATATATATATATATATATATATAAAGCTGAATATGTGTGCGCGCGCGTGTGTGTGTGTGTGTGTGTGTGTGTGTCTGGTTACGAATAGGCTCCTATATGGTTTACTATTTTAAAAAACTGATTTCGTATAATGATAGAAGATGTATCGAGACACAGGAATGTGTATGTTTGATCCTGTAGAACTGTGGTTCATTAAAATTGTCGGGTCTGCGTTCACGCCTAGACCACAAAGTATGGAAATAGAAAATGAAAAAATTAAAAAAAAAAAAACGTTTACAAGTGTTTTTGATATAGATGTACAGAAGAATACTTTGATTAGTATGCTTTAACTTAAATAGGGATGGTATAATAAAATTGTGGGGTCTGCGTTCGCGCCTGGCCTACATAGAATGGAAATAGGCACAAACTTTAATAGAAACTTTTCATATCCATCTGCGTAAGTATACTTTGATAATTATGCTTCTGTTTGAAGAAATATGGTATAATAAAATTGTGGGGTTTAACAAGGTTTTTAATATAGATCCACAGAATATTGTGATAAGTGTTTCAGTGTGAACCGGTATGGTATAATAAATTATGGGTGTTATCTGTTTTATTTTTACTTTCATCATATTTTGGTGTTGTTTTGATATCCCCAAATTCGAAGCTATCTCTTTATAACCCTTCCTTTCCATAACCTATCATACTTTAATAAATCAGACTCCATTTTCTGTAGGCTGTTTTTGAACCCAGTCAACGACGGGTACTTTTGCTAGTATATATATATATATATATATATATATATATATATATATATATATATATATGATACATAAATGTAGGCATTATTAAGACAAAAATAGATTAACAGTTATCGATAAGAATTGTTTAACTTAGCTCTGAAGACCCCGACCCTGTCTTCCTGAGGTCATCTCGAAAAGAAGGAAGCTAGCAGGTTTGTTCACTGTACTTAAAGGGTAGGGTGGGGTGGGGTAGGGGTCTGGAGTTAATGCTTTTATTTATCTTTTTTTTTCTTTAGATTCCTTGAGGTAGAACCTTCGAGCTGCACCTTATAATTAAGTTCCAATAATGGGAATTGTGAAGTCGGCTTATGTTTTTGGATTGGAGAATCTCATTTAAGGACTGGTAGTTCCAGGCATATTTGACAAAAAAGATTTAAAAACAAGAAAAATAGCAAAACAGGATAAGTACATTTAAGGTACATTTCTCACTTACTTTTTTTGTTTCATGCGACCTAGAGTGTTAATGCCTATGGATTGAATAAAATGCACCAATTGCAGACTATATACAAGCAAACAAAAATGAATGTATAAATATTTGATATTAAAAACTTACTACCTAACGTTTACAAAATGACTGAATTTGGCTTTGAATAATCCAAAAATGATGGATATGCCATAAAATAAAACAACCAAACCAAGTGATTATTTTACCGACACCAGAGGGAAGAAAATCAACTGTTCATATTTTTCCAAACAGTATAAGTACATATATGAAATCAATAGATTCAGATTTCAGAATTTTAAAGAATTGATAATTTATATTATTCGGACTATTCTTGCCTTAGTTGTTATATTTGAAACATTTCAGAAAATATAACCCCCGTCTTTAGGTACATCATTTCGATCTTGGAAACACATAGAGAATTTTGAACTGAATCCTTTATTTAATCCACATAGCTAGATTGTTCTTGTTCCGTCAGCCATGACCTGGTAAAAGTGTTAATTATGTTAATTTTATTATTATTGCCTGTAGGAAAGATAGAACATTCAACCTCCAGAATATTGCCACTTAAAACTGATTGATAATCAACACCTTTAACTGTTTTGCTACAAGTTATAGAGTTTGAAATAAAAATTTCCAAGTTTAAAGAGATGCAACTATTAAAGGCTGCATCAGTTGAAATATTTTTTAAAAAATATAAGATACTCTTCCAAGTAATCCAATCAATATATAATAGATTCCATAGTCTACAAATGACAACCATTAGGCCAATGACGCCTCCATCCCTGATCAACAAACGTTTACAGGCACTTTTGTTGGTATCTTACCATGGACTGTTTCAACTCCTTACTAAGATAGATGCCCACCTAAACTGTTAGCTCTCCTAAAATCGTTCCATACAAACACACAAGCTACAATCCAGCACGACGGAAATCCATCTTCATATTTTGAGATTAAGTTTGGACCCGATCTCATCCCGACTGTACTATTACAAAATGCTCCACCGAGGTAGCTCCAATTCTCAACAAACTATACAACAAATGCCTTAACGAATCCTGCTTTCCTGACTGCTGGAAAACTGCTTCTGTGAAACCAGTTTTCAAGAATTCTGGTGAAAGAATTGGCCCATTAAATTATCGCCCCATTAGCCTCCTCACACTTTCTGCCAAATATTTGAGTCCATAATTAATCAAGCTCTAGTCCATTACCTTACATATGCTAAACTTCTGACCGACCAAAAAATATGGATTTAGGCAAGCCCGTTCTCCAGCAGATACAATAACTGCAATCTCTGAACGTATATACCATTCACTTGACAAAACATGGGAGGGGAGAGCGGTAGCCCTAGATATATCTAAGGTTTTGAACAGGGTATGGCACGCTGGTTTTCTCAGGAAAATCAGATCATACGGTATCACCGGACGAATATTAAACATCTGTCCTTTCAAATAGAAAAACCGGATCACTGCTCGACATTCAACAGGCTCCATATCACACCTGACTCAGTTCAAACACCTGTAAAACAAAAACCACAATTAGTTCAGAGCTATACTTTGCCACATAACTCGCGGCTTCGGCTGCAGGGAGACAGGGTAGTACATGTCAAGGATTCGTCACTTGACTCCCAGGCCTTGCCACCGGGCTTTCCGGTGGAGCAAGTTTATTGCTTGCTGCCTGAGGCGCCCCTACCGGGGAATGCCGACGGGGTTACTCAGGCAATTTTTAAAATTGCAGGAGTGCCCCTCCTTTAGGGGAGCCTGCGGGGTTCCCACTTTCCTGGCCAAATAATGCTGAGGTGGGCAGCATTTAAATAACCCCCCACCACCACCACCACTTCGTCTGATGGGGAAGGTCTCCTCGCGGCTTCGGCTGCAGGGAGACAGGGTAGTACATGTCAAGGATTCGTCACTTGACACTCAGTCCAACAGGTGAGAGGCCGGGAATCGGCCCAGCACCTGTTGGACTGAGGTACGCCGCCTGGGTAATACCTAGGAGGTCCACCCTCCCAGGCCTTGTAACCGAGCTTTCCGGTGGGGCAAATTTATTGCTTGCTGCCTGAGAAATGCCGACGGGGTTACTCAGGCAATATTTAAAATTGCAGGAGTGCCCCTCCTTTAGGGGAGCCTGCGGGGTTCCCACTTTCCGGCCTTGTGCCACATAATGCTGATGTGGGCAGCATTTAAAAATATACCCCCACCACTTCGTCTGGTAGGGAAGGTCTCCTAGCGGCTTCGGCTGTAGGGAGACAGGGTAGTACAAGTCAAGGATTCGTCACTTGACACTTTGCCTGACAGGTGAGGGTCCGGCAACCGACCCAGCATCTGTCGACTGAGGTACACCGCCTGGGTAATACCTAGGAGGTCCACCCTCCCAGGCCTTGCCACCGGGCTTTCCGGTAGGGCAAGTTAATTGCTTGCTGCCTGAGGCGCCCCGCCCGGAGAATACCGACGGGGTTACTCAGGCAATTATTAAAATTGCAGGAGTGATTTAGGAGAGTCTGCGGGGTTCCCACTCTCCGGCCTTGTGCCACATATTGCTGATGTGGGCAGCAATTGAATATATACCCCGTCACTCGTCTGATGGGGAAGGTCTCCTAGCGGCCTCGGCTGCAGGGAGACAGGGTAGTAGTACTCGTCAAGGATTCGTCACTTGACATTCAGCCCAACAGGTGAGAGGCTGGTAACCGGCCCAGCACTTGTTGGACTGAGGTATGCCGCCTGGGTACTACCTAGGAGGTCCACCCTCCCAGGCCTTGCCACCGGGCTTTCCGGTGGGGCAAGTTAATTGCTTGTCGTCTGAGGCGCCCCTACCGAGGAATGCCGACGAGGGTGCCCAGGCAATTTTTGATGAGGCAATAGTGTCCCTCCTTTAGGGGAGCTTGCCCAGTTCAACCTTCCGGACTTGTGCCACATTTTTGTGGTGTGTACACCAAATAAATAGCTACTCCCATCAGGAGTCAAAAACATTTTACACCTTCTTAAGTAAGAGAAAAATCCAGGTTTTCCTCGACGGTTGTACATCTAAAATATTATATAAATGCTCGAGTATATCAGGGGTCTATATATGCTGATGAATTTATTTTTGATATATTAGTGTAAGACAATTTTTTTAACATATTAATGCAAGACAAATTTATTTTTGACATATTATTCCAAGATAACATTTTTTTACATAGTGCAAGACAAATTTATTTTTGAAATATTATTCCAAGACAACATTTTTTGACATAGTGCAAGACAAATTTAT
This sequence comes from Euprymna scolopes, assembly GCF_053919585.1. Taxonomy (NCBI): domain Eukaryota; kingdom Metazoa; phylum Mollusca; class Cephalopoda; order Sepiida; family Sepiolidae; genus Euprymna; species Euprymna scolopes. The sequence continues at coordinate 17,927,540 of NC_136485.1, forward strand.
TTTTGACATATTAATCCAAGATAACATTTTTTGACATAGTGCAAGACAAATTTATTTTTGAAATATTATTCCAAGACAACATTTTTTGACATAGTGCAAGACAAATTTATTTTTGACATATTAATCCAAGACAACATTTTTTGACATAGTGCAAGACAAATTTATTTTTGACATATTAATCCAAGACAACATTTTTTGACATAGTGCAAGACAAATTTATTTTTGACATATTAATCCAAGACAACATTTTTTGACATAGTGCAAGACAAATTTATTTTTGACATATTAATCCAAGATAACATTTTTTGACATAGTGCAAGACAAATTTATTTTCGACATAGTAATCCAAGATAGTGCCTTGAATTGCTACGCTATCTCGTGCAACTTTAATTAATGGTCAAACAAAACGACTGCGTAAACACTTTTCTTCGCGAAAACTGTTGGATTTGATAGACCTGACCGTTTATTGTCATTTATGCCTGTGCAACTACGTTTAAAGTCAGCATACGCCTTTTAACTCCTTTTTTATTCGACGAAGCAGAGTCTGAAAAAACATCAAGCCATTGTTTTGCACAGAGATTACTTTTTTATATAAAAAAACATGCTTTATAAACACCCAATTTTTTCGTATGTCATTGTTTTGTTTAAATGTGCAAAAGTGGCTTTAATTAAATAACGGATATTTCTTAACTAACCGCTCAGATTTTGACAAGTGTTTTTCTACAGTATTACTTATATAAATTACATTATTGTCTTAATTAGTAAGCCCAAGATTTATTGGGTGGTGTGTTAAAACATACTACTCATGACAGTTCATTTTTTTAAACTTCCAGCCAGGTTTTATCAGTGCAAATCTTGCCACACCCACTACACAAAATCAAGACATGTTTTACCATTTCTATTTGGCATGAGGAGATGTTGATTAGTTTCGACATTATTTGTTTTAACTCGGCTATGAGGACAAAAATGTGCATTATTTACTGAATAAAGCCTAGGTTGACTGAATATTTTGTTTAAATTTGTTTCATTTATTGAAAAATACTTCAGCATTGAATTTGGTTTTAAAATTGTTTCCTTCTATCTATCTATCTATCTATCTATCTATCAATCGATCTATATAGTTAGCTAGCTAGCTACTGTTAGATAAAAATAAACTTTGTGCGTGTGTGTTCGTTCCTATGGACTCCTAAATGGCTGGATCAAAGTCTTTGAAATTTTAAACAAATGCACTTTATGAATCTGCTAGTGCTCTTAGACAGGTTTTGTATCGGAATGTCTTCGATAATTTTAGATAATCGATATTCGAAAAACCTCGTAAAAACAGGCGACTTTGACTACAGTTAACCTCTTATAGAGCCAAACATAACACGTACATTTGACTAGTTTTTTTTTACCACACAAGTAGAAAGCCCTGACATATAAAATCAACAGTAAGTTCTTTGAGATGATAGGGGTGCGTCTGAAATGAATGTTTCTGTGTAGAGCACAATTATACTATGATACCGAGAAGACTACCATGCTTGCCAGTTGGTTTGCCTTAAACTCCACACTGGAGCCTGCAAACCACCACCTCCCTGACTTTCCTTTGCGGACAGACGCCACACTAGATGGTCTGAAAATCACGCCTTCGCACGTGCATGCTATCCTAAAAGCCTTGACACTTCAAGAACATGTGGACCTGATCTCATCTCGGCTGTGGTATTAAAAAAATGCTCAACCGACACACACACACACACACACACACACACACACACACACATATATATATATATATATATATATATATATATGTGTGTGTGTGTCTATGTCTGTGTCGCTATCAAAGCACGTTTGATTAAATACAACAGTTTTCGTTCTTTATTTTTCTGTTGATTTTCTTGATGTGCTAAGCATTTTTTCTCGTTTCAGTTGGTTACCGAATTATTTTTGCAGCCATTTTCCTCCGGCGCTTTCGGTCATTGATCGTCGTCAGGAGCAATTTTGTTGTTACTACAGATGCTTTTTTTCTATTGCCGTATTATATATGATTAATGTTATTTTAATTTTTATTTGCTAGTTTAATTTAATTTTGTTTGTTATTTGAATTTAAATCCTCTGTTAGGGGGGAAAGGATAAGCAGGGTGTGATGAAGTCTATTATATATATATATATATATATATATATATATATAACTAGAGAGAGAGAGAAAAAGAGAGAGATCATTTACTCTCCCTATGTACATAAGTATATATGCATATAATATTTTACATATATGATTGAAATGTAATCGCAATACAATTTGAATAGAAGCTTCATAAACGACAGAGTATAATCAATCCAACAGCAAGGGAAAAAATAAAGAATAAACGAACGCGAAATGAGTAGCAGACAAAAAAGCGAAATTGATGTATTTAAGTTTTTCTGAAAAACGAAACATTCAATTAAACAAACAAAAAAATGATTATACAAAATAAATAAAGAACATTTAAAAGAATTGCCCACTCTTAACTGTCAGATGGAAAAATTAAGATAACTTTAAAAAAAGACATCGCATCTAAATATATGCTTGCAGATAAACAATTCTTTCACAAAATTATTTTCAGCTATGAAAAAAAAGCGTTTGGAATCTTCTGTGCGTTGTTTCTTCTGTTTTTATGTAAAGAAACAAAAACAAACACCCACACATTTATGAGATACACACACACACGTATATATATATATATATGTGTGTGTGTGTGTGTGTGTGTGTGTGTGTGTGTGTGTGTGTGTGTGTGTGTGTGTGTAGAGTGGTTAAAGGAATAGAATAATATCAATTCTTTAAAAGGAGATTTATCGGGATAATACAAAGCTTAACAAATTGTTTTAGAGCTTATATAGAAATCAATAAAGAAAAAATGAAAATATAAGACTATATATCTATATTTATATATAGGTTTATTCATTTAATCTAAAAGTGGTATACATCAATTAGAAGTGTAAAGTTAGTTAAAACTCTTCATATATGGTGTTTCGAAGCCCAATGCTTCTCGTCAGAAGAGTAAAAAAGACGCTAGGATACATAATAGGTATGCGACGACTAGCGATAATTACATTAGGAACAAAAGAAAATATTGAGGATGAATTGGTAATTATAATTTTTCTGTGATATAGCATGGCCATAGTTTTTCTTATATAATGCTGGTAGGTATATAGCATACCTGTTATAGTAGGATTAAAGTATGTGGACAATATGGGTGCTTAAACTTTCGGGGCAATATAGGGTAAGTTACTTGAAGGGGGTGCTTATTTAAACAATTGTGAGGATGGCTTGCAGCTATGGAGGTGGTATATATGTGATAGAGGGTTTATGCTATCCCAGTATCTGAATTTATAAACAGCATTTGAAAGAAATATAAATTATTAGGAATAATTATAAGATAATTAATGTCAGGGGATAAATTATACGGGGTGCAGAATGTAAGAAATTTTTACTTAATAAGGTAGAAGACAAACAGACGGTATAATAAGAGGATAGAAATACAAAAGAATATACGGTGCATAGATGTCAATGTTTAAGACTTATAGAGTAATAATAAATAATCGATAATAAGTGTTCTACGGGATACATAGTCACTAAATATAGGGGAATAAACAATTGGGGAACAAAATGGATGAAAAATTAGTAGAAAGGTGTAAAGATATAAAGAACCAAATGGCAGAATGAAAAAGAAGAAAAAAAATAAAAGAGATAAAAAATAAAAGTACAGGATAACAAAAAAAGAGAGCAAGAGAAAGTTCTAAAGCAATGAGTGGTGGTAATTGTCTATTATAGGGGTGTTTGTCGAGTCCAATGAGTATCGAAAAGGAACAACAAATGAATAGAAGTTCCCCCATGCGGAATACTGTGTTCGTCCAATTTAGATAGGAATTATAATAACTGTGTTACTCTTGGTAGAAATTTTGCAATTTATTTGGAAATTGAACGAAAATATAGTGAAAACGAACTACCTCTCTTTCAAGAAAAATGTTTTGAATAACCATTAATTCCAGAGTGTAGTTTTTAGTTCCGCGTATATTAAATCTGAATTGAAAATATGTTTTCCTTGATTAATAATGTGTTCTTGAGTTTCCTTTGCATACGCCGAAGGGATCCAAGTGATATTATAATGATCTCTAGGAGAAATTCTTAGTTATAGAATAGGCCGAAACCAAAAAAATCGGGGAGATAAAATGTAACCCAGTTCGTCGCTAAGCCAGAAATAAGAATTAAAGCGTTACGTGTTAAAAGACACGGGATTAACAATGTCAATGGGCAAGTGATGATTGAGGAGTGATGAGGAAGAGAGTGCTCTAGACGTCATTGGAAAGGAGAGGCACAAGGAACTTAGAAAATTAGGTCTGTTTTGGTAATGGAGGGAGATAGTTATCGAGATTTTTATTTTATTTGAATATCATGGGTTGAAGCCGTGACAGTTCATTATTGTAATTAAGAATATTTCAATTTAGAATGGGTTAAATCTATTAATAATTAATGTTGAAGTTTATAGAGAGATAGCCATTATAGGGTTCTAATTTATGGGAAAGTTAAATTCTAAATGGCTGATACCAAGAGATGTTTTTAGATGTTAGTATTGAACTGCGGTGGGGAAGAGGGTACCGATGAATTTAAATTTATGCTTTAAGTGTAGAAGAAGAAAGGGGTGATAAGTAATAGTTGTTTGGTGGACGTATTGGGGGGGTGATAAGTGATGCTGAATATCTATGGGGGTGTTACGTTACTATATCAACCTGGGTATGGATAAATTGGTTTAATCGAACAACGGAGGGGGGGGCGTGTGTTCACGGTTGGTCTGAGAATGCACTGGTGATATTTGTTGTTAAAACTAAATGTAGTGAAAAAAAGGCAGGGTTCCAATGTTCAAGTATGGTCGTCTCATCCCTATTATGTTGCCTTGTATCTTCTCTACCTTGCTGACGAGAAGTATTTGGCTTAGAAATAGCATGGTCTAAAGAGTTTTAACTTACATAACACTCCTAATTGATGTATATCCTTTTTAAATAAATGAATAAACCTATATATATTGATATATAGTTTTATATTTTCATTTTCTTCCTTTATTGATGCATATATATGTGTGTGTATGTGTGTGTGTTTTAATATGTACACGTATAAGCTAGTATACATGTTACTTTTGTTTACGTCAATCTAACCTGATGATAGGGTGTAGGATTCTTCCGTTCAGTCTCAAGATAGCCCCTGTAAGGGTGGCTTCGAGTGTATTTATAAGGCAAGGGTTGCGCTATCCTCAATCACACTTCCCTTGAATCGGCACTGCTTGAGTCCAGTACCAAAGAGAAGTGGTCGACGATAAGTGGAAAGCACATACAGCACCTTTCCAACATTATAACCCATTTTATTATTGACCAGGCTCGATGTTGAAAAGATCTAAATATAATCAACCGGCTACGCAATACGAAGAAAATCATATTCCCTTGGCTAATAACGCAATTTAGTATTGTTGAAAACTCGTGGATTAAGCTGCAAAGTGAAAGAATATAAAATCATTCATCTGCTTCACCAGAAACTTAAAAATTATAGAATAAGATGAGATTCGAACAAACCAAATTATAAATTCACATAAAAAAAGTCCGAAGTATAAAGTATTTTATATATTATTTTGTATATTTAATTTAAAAGCATTCCTGTTTCGGTGGTGAATTGACCCCCCTTAAATACTTAGCTTCAAAAAGAAGGGCAAAAAATCGAGACTTTACGTGGGAAAAACTCACTCTTAAACAGAAATGATATTATTGCTGTTATTATTATTGGTATCATTGCTATGTAATGATCATTCTTACTGTTATGTCATTATTCAGATTTTTATGTAATTGTCGGTATTATTATTACGTAGTTAATGATAAAATGATAATTATTTAATTATCGATAATATTACTATGTATCAGTGTTGTATAGCTATGTTTTACTGGTATGTAATATTTGATAATAATGCTATGCAATGAATAATAGTGGTGTTATGTAATGACTAATAATATTGTTATATAATCATTAATAATATTGTTATATAATGATTAATAATATTGTTATGTAATAGTTGCACTTAATATTTTAGGTTTTATATTAATGTCATGCACTGATTAATTTTCCTGTTGTGTATTAAATTACAGTACTGTTTTGTAACAATTTATATTATTATTACGGCATGCTTTATTACTGGTATGTAATAATTAATTTTATTGTTATGTAATATCTGCTGCTTATGTTATGTAATGAGTTTTTGCATTATTCCATAATGATTAATATTATTGTTATTTATTTATATTTTTGTTATGTTGTTTGTAATCGTCCTGTTATGTAATGAGTGATACTATTCGTATGTTATTATAGATAGTATTTTTATGTAATAATATATATTATTGTTGTATAATCATCTATATAATTGTTACGTCATGATTGATTATATTTTTCATAATTTGTGATATTATTCTTTTGTTTTTATTGATAGTATTTTTATGTTATGATAGCTGTGAGTGTTATGCAATTATTTTTACATTAAATGTTTTCATAAATCGATTTTACTTTAACAAATTAGTGAAAATCCTAAAAAAAAAAAAAGAAAACTTTCAGGAAACCTTATAGCATAATGTTAAAATGAAATTCTTCCGGGAAGGTCCTACTTTTGTATATAAGTAAATTCCATCCAATGAAACCGAAAAATATTAGCGGAAGTCACGTGACAAATGCTTTGATTTACAATTGCGTTGCAAACGAAATTCCGTAATTTTATAGTTAATCAATGATATGCGTGTTTAAAAGTAAATCAATTAAGTTTGTTACAACCCATTAAAAATTAAATTATGTTCTAAAGCAGTCTCTAAGTTTCTAAAGTGGTCTCTTTTTTATTTCCAAACAAATTTCTGTATGAATGTAGCAATTTTACTTATGATGTGATGATAAGTTCGTTTTTTTCAATAGTCCTATATTCCGGAATAAGTTTACAAAATATGAAGAAATAGTAAATAGTGACGTTCGCACTGTGTAAAATCCTTGTCTACAATACTGCAACAAACAAATCTTAGCTCCACTGTTTCTCTCATTTGTCAAAATTTTAATTACCTGTCTTATCCGATTCGTCTATCGTAAATTCATCGTCCTACTCATATGCAAATGAATGTCATCTGTACAAAATCTAAGTACAAACACAAGTTTATTTTTCATAAACAAGTGTATCTAGAAACTTTTCATCTTCTTCTCTATTTATATATATATATATATATATATATATATAGACAAGATTTAATGTTTTGTTTATGTTTAAAACAAAAGAAATCATAGGATCCTTATCGAAAACTCTCTAATGAAAGAACATATTGTTAAAAATTGTTTTATTCACGGCAAACTGAACAAAAACAGAATTTGGATTGTGAAGTATTGAATCAGATACATTTACAAACTGAAAGAATATTCTAGGAAGTGCGAACTGGATTTTGGCGTCTCAAATTGATTACCGTTCCCCCCATTCTCTTATCTTTCTACGAATTTTAACGAATTATGCTTGTCAATTTCAAAGATTTATTTGGTCCCGTGAAATACATCGTCATGATTCCTTTGCTTTGATCGGTTTGTTATAATCAATAGAATGTGACTTTTAGAAAGAATCAATTTATCAAATTATTAACATTGATCCACATAAATTAAAATTTTCCTGACAATTAGAGAAAAAATACAAATCGTAATTGAATATAAAAAAAATCTTTAAAAAAATTTTCTATCATATTTTTCAGGTGATTGACACGGACTTCGCAAAAAAAATATTTAAAAAATAATTTTATAATTCTATTATCTTAAAATCTCTAATATTCTGTAAAATGAAACTTTCTATGTCTGTGTGTCTGTGTGTGTATTTCCCATGAACTCGAAAACGGTTGGCCGATTTTTATGGAATTTCATACTAACTGAACTTCATGTGCCTGGGAGATAGGTTTTGTATCTGAATGTCTTCAATAAGTATCGATGATCGATAATCAAAATGGTCCGATGAAAAAGAAACCGGTGATTTGAACCGAAGTTAACACCTTACACCGCCTAACGTCACAAGTGCATTTGCGAAGATTTATTAGCACAAAATCAGAAATGCTCGATATATAAAATCTACAATAGGTTCTTGGATATGACAGGGTCGCGTTCGAAATGAATGTTTCTGTTTAGATCACAATTAGACCATGATACTTGATTTTATTTTTGCATTTTAAACTTTATTACAAGCCATTAAATATAAAAATAAATTTTATAAAATCAACAATAAGTTCTCTACAGTGCAATGCAAAATACAATGTATTGGGAAATAAGTCATAGCGATTCATCTGAGCTTTTCCCAATGTATCACCTAACTTATAACTAGAGCACACAATCAATCGAGTTTCTTGAAAAATGATAGATTTCACCGATTTTGATAGCAATAAAAATATGGGAGTGTGAAACATTCGTTTATCATCATTCAATCCCGGGCAACGACGGGTCACCGTGCTATTAATAAAATAAAGTTAATATTGGACAACCAATCATTATAAATGAGACGCAAGTAAAAATAAGGACGGACATATTTGTTCAACATTAAATTTAAAGAAATGTAAGATATATTTTTAAAGAATAAAAATAAAATGTTTGTTTCTGTAGCTGAAATAAACAGTTTATCGGTATGTTTGTGATACATATACAAACACAGACGCGACTGTCTCGTTGAATGTATTCTTTTATTAACTGCAAACGGTAGTGCATTCCAGGGTGAGTCAAAGTATGAATGTCGTTCAAGCGTAATGAATTAAAAATAATTTTGTTTCTCTTTCTTATCTGGTTTCTTCGTATATTAAGAGAAATGGAAATGTATAATAAAAATATTATTCTTGAACATCCCTTCTGGTGGTCCGAGCTACTGGCACTACAAGGGCACAAACGATGCTAATACAGATAACAAGTCATCGCACTCATAATCGCACGTTGTATGAAAAATATTACACAATATGTCATTTTACTTATATGCTTATGCGTTTATTTCTTTTCATCTATTATTTGTTTCTAAAGTTGAAACTCTGGCCATTCATAATTCAACGGTCTTCGTTTGAATCCATCATTATTTTCTTTTTCCCTTTGTATAATTTATATGCAGCAAGCTTATTGCTTTTGTTTCAAGGAATTGACCCGTAAAACATTTGAGATCAATAGAGTCGTTATTTCCTAGATGTCTCTTGTTATGATTCATTAAATTGCTTCGCTAGTGAGATGATGAACTCAGTATGAAATGTAAATAGAGACATCAATTATGTGCATATAGACTGCCAACGTAAATCGGTGTATTTAGCTTAAATACTTTGTGTTGAATTATTCATGGCTCATATGTCACGTTTGAACAGTGATTCTTGTTTGATCACACAAGCAATCTTGAGTCTGGTCTGTACATATGTTTATGACCATTTAAGAATACTTAATATCATCAGTTTGAAGTGGTAGATACCGTAAAATATTTGAATGAATGTATTTAGTCGTATGTCTTAAGAGAGTCATGAAACCAGAGATGCTCAAACCTTAGTAAGTCACATGATGTAACGGCATACTAATGGGGAAAAGTGACCTCCTATTTTGAAAGTCCTCCATACTGACCGTTGATCATAACTAGAAGATCCCGACGAAAATAAGCTTATTTACTTTCCTCCTCTGGCAGAGTTAGACACAGGGTCGGTTTTGAATGTGAGGAAAATTACCCCCCCCCCAAAAAAAAGGTTATTCTGGATCGAAAAAGAAAAATTGTCTCTGCCATGAAGAATTTCTTCTTCACTGATCAAGAACAGAAAAGGTGAAATGTGGCATCAGAACAGACACTACACTATGATCTTGGCCAGAAGGCCACCAGCTATCAACACTTAAGGATATCTGAAAACTGATTATTTTCATTAAAATATGTTTTACTTACAGAAGTTTATATATATATATATGTGTGTGTGTGTGTGTGTGTGTGTGTGTGTGTGTGTAAATGACAAAGTTCTCTCTGATTTTCTCTCCTCTGATCTCGAGCGCGTGGTTCAGTGGGGGAAGATGTGGCTGGTTACCTTTAATGCATCCAGAACCAAACTCCTATCCTTACATCATCAACGCTCTGATCCCCAGCTGGCATCAATTGTGATGGATGGCTCTAGTCTGGGTGAGGCCCTGTGTTTTAACAAGCTTCTGGGTTTGACCTTTACTCCTGATATGAAGTGAAACACGTGCATCAAGTCTGTTGCCAAGGTCGCTGGAAAGATGTTGGGATCCTTCTACCGCTCCAGAAGATATCTCACTACTGATGCAATTCTCTATCTATATAAAAGCCAAGTACGTCCAAGGATGGAGTACTGTTGCCATATCTGGGCAGAAGCTGCTAAAAACAGCCTATCCTGCCTTGACAGAGTACAAAATAGACTTCGTGGATTAGTGGGGGATGCCCTTTTCTCTGCCCTGCAACCTCTCTCCCACAGAAGAGACGCTGTGAGCCTATCCTTGTTTTATCGTTATTTCCATGGCAGGTGCTCGTCTGAACTCATATCTCTGGTCCCCCTTCTCCAATCTTTCACGAAAAACACCCGTCTAGCTGAATCCACTGTGAAAAAGTTCCCCCACTCTATATCTGTGCCTAAATCAAAACGCGGATTCCATGAACAAAGCTTCTTTCTTAGAACTGCACGCCTGTGGAACTCTGTTCCGTCTGCCTGCTTCCCACCGGACTACAACTTGGATGTCTTCAAGTCCAACGTTAACAAATTCCTAATGAACCGCCCCCTTAAGTTAACACTTCATCAAATCTCCACACTAACGTAATGTACTTGCAATAACCCTTATCCCTGAGTGGCTTCCGGGCCTTGATAAGTGGGGATCACTGTGTAAATATATATATATATATATATATATATATATATATATATATATATATATGAAATAAATTACATATCCTTTTTTACAAAAAAAATAGATACTAAAAGTAAATTTTACATTGTTTTTTTATTATCATAAATTATAATGAATTAAATGAATGGAAAAGAAAATAAATGAATATTTATTCAATATAGTTATAAAAATATGAATTTTTCACATATAAAATAATTTAATAAACTAAACGTAATAAACAGAAAGTGGCATTTACTAAAATATAATAGATTTCATAAGAAACACTAATCCAGTACATATTTAGCCAACCAGTCTAATGTCTTCAAATTGTCACTTGTTTCGGATAGCATATATTTGTATAAATAATAAACCAAAAAACATTTTAACTCCGCAGCTGTTTTATCCATGGCGTAAACACGAAGGGACGCAATATATCAGTAACTTGGCGAAACAAACTTACACCGTTTAGTGCGGAGGACTTTTGAAATAAGAAGTCGATTTTCTTGGAAAATATACGGTTACACCGGTCAACCAAAGTCTAGAAGAAAAAGAGAAATACGTACCTGTTTACCTAACTTGATTTTACATTACGTTTATCTACTTAAGTCGATCGATATGGATATTTTGTAAATCATGGTAGAAAGTACAAAACATATTTAAAGTATAACAAATAAAGTAATAAGAAAAAATGTATTAGTAAGAAAAATTACACTCGCCTCAAGACAGCTAAAATTAACGCTTTTTGTCAGCTTTAAATTCAATCTATGATCCTAATAATAAACTTTAAATTCAATCTATGATCCTAATAATAAACTTTAAATTCAATCTATGATCCTAATAATAAACTTTAAATTCAATCTATGATCCTAATAATAAACTTTAAATTCAATCTATGATCCTAATAATAAACTTTAAATTCAATCTATGATCCTAATAATAAACTTTAAATTCAATCTATGATCCTAATAATAAACTTATGGGCTTGACCTTTACTCTTTATCTGAAATAGAACACATACACATATCCGTTGCCAAGGCCGCTGGAAAAATTGTGGGACCATTCTATCGATCCAGTAGATATCTCACTATTGATGCAATTCTCTATCTATATAAGAGCCAAGTACGTCCACATTTGGCCAGGAGCTGTTAGAAAGGACTTATCCTGCCTTGATAGAGTTCAAAATAGATTCGTAGCCTCATAGGAGATGTCCTTTTCTCTTCCCTGCAGCCTCTTTCTCACAGAAGAGATGTTACGAGTTTGTCTTTGCTTTATCGTTATTTTCATGGCAAGTGCTCGACTGAGCTCTAATCTATGGTCTCCCCTCGCCAGACTTTCACAAGAAACACTCGTCTAGATGAAAACACTATCAATAATTCCTCCTACTCTTTATCTGTGCCTAAACCTAAACGTAGATTCCATGAACAAAACTTCTTTCTTAGAACTACACACCTGTGGAACTGTTTTCCGTTTCCTTCTTTCCAGCTGACTGCAATAATTGTTGTCTTCAAGTCCAACCTAAGCAAGTTCTTGATGAGCCGTTCCATTTAAGTTAACAAATTCACCGAATTTCCATTACTAACAATTACTATATTTTTCAATTGACTACTGTACACTCTTTAAACCTTATCCTCGAGTGGTCTCTGGTCCTTGGTAGTGGTTATATCTATGTAAAAAATCTAGAATATTTATTCCGATTTAATCACTGCGCATTAGATGATTATGATTCAATAAAATTTCTCAAACAAAAGGCTTAAACACAAGTGTGTTTACGAATAAATTAAGTTTAATTGGTATCGAATTAGTATGGAACATATTCCATGCAAATCTGAAATATTCCAATTTTAATATTCTAAAATACACTCATGTTATTCTTTTTAAAACTTCTTTAAAATTTTCAAAGTAAAAAGAAATATAAAGAATTATTATTTAATCATTAATATCTAATGCCTAATTGGTAAAAACACACACACAAAAGTTATTTAAATTTTCCCGAACAGTTCCAACCACCTTCTTACTTTCTTTGCATGGAATTAAATTAAATTAAATATAGCCCACATTATGATGTATTATTATTATGATGTATGGGAATACATCAGTAGCTGTGATCCAAAATTCATAATAATGCGTTATTTTAATTAAGAGTGAATAATATACATGCTAATATATATATATATATATATATATATATAAATATACACATATCTAACTTTATATTAGTAGAAAAGTTTACTCTACATAGATAGTTGAAGATATCAAGAATAACATCTACCAAAATAGGAGAATCGAACATGTAATAAACGGAAAGGGGTTTTATATCATTTAAAACGAGACAACCAAATTAAAACATCAACGAAGGACGTAAGAAATGGAAGAATACAAGAAATGCGTAACCAGTGATTTTATATGAGAACTTCATGGAATATGAGGACTAAAGTAAGTAAAATGAGAGTAATGAAGCTGACGAATGTAAACCAAGGGTCAATTTTCTACTCTCCTAAAATTTATTTGACAATAGACGTCCCGCGTTGGAAACCTGACAGAGATTGCCCACAATCTTATGAGACTTACTGGTAGTTTTGCTGCTATAGTTTTCATTTTTAAAACAGTTTTTTACTAACGTGTTTTTACAACGTGTTTTTTTTTTCAAATTCCTTTAAAATGTACTGACGAATAAAATAGAAAAAAAAAACAGAATGAAAATAACACTTTAAAATCTTAAAATCTGTCTGAATTCTAGAGACATTAAGTAGATTAGAAAGCTCTAAAATTAAATTGTGATTCGCGTGCTTGGTGATAAGAAGATAAAAAAAACTGAAGGTCATACGTCTAAGTTGAATCAAAATATGCGACTCTCGGTTACAGCGAACATCGTCTGCAAAGTGGTAATAGTAGCTTTTGTCTAACACGAAGTATATAATTACGGCTGAAGTTAATATTAAATTTAAGCCATGGATTAATTACAGTTGTAAAATTGTTCATCATATGAAGAATACAATTTAGTTTAAAGACGTGGTTTTTATGGCAAAAGAAATGAGGCGTGCAATAGAGAAATAGCAAAGATACACGTAATATGTCATGTTCACGATAATCTTACACCATTTCATTGAAGTAATGCATAAAAAATAAATAGTTCAAATCGAACAAACAAACTGTATATCTTGTCCCCCCCCCTCGCCAATCTTTCAAGAGAAACACCCGTCTAGCTGAAACTACTGTCATTAATTTTCCCCACTCTTTATCTGTGCCTAAATCCAAACGTAGATTCCATGAGCAGAGCTTCTTTCTTAGAAGTGCACAACTTTGGAACTCTCTTTCGTTTGCCTGTTTCCCACCTGACTACAACTTGGATGTCTCCAAGTCCAACATAAACAAATTCCTGACAACCCCCCTTAAGTAAGACACTTTATCAAATCTCCAATACTAATGATTACTACGATACTATCCCATTGATTACTGTACACGCAATAACCCTTATCCCCGAGTGGCTTCCGGGCCTTGATAAGTGGTGACGCCATGTAAAAAAAAAATATCTTGTGTCGTGCTTTCGCCACGATGTGGAAAACGAACCTTTTTCCTTGTGTTATGTCAAGAGATGTGCACATTAGCTTATGTTTAAATACTTGCTTGCTAAAATTATCTTCAGAATTATATTTTTGTTTGTTTTTTTTATTGGGGAGGAAGGAAGGTTTCGCTATCCTCCCATATCCATCGACCGATATTCTTTAATTATCATCAATTTATAATCGCCGGACTCAAATTTACTTAGCTCAAACGAAGTAATAAATATAAACAGAATTCATTGTTGTAAATCGCACAATATTTTCTTTCTGAATAAACACGTACACGTTATTTGTAGTCATCTGTGACCAAAGCCGATAATCGGGCTTTCCTGTTTGAAGATTGAATGTTTAAGGCGATGGGGGAAAGTGCGAAAAGTGGTGAATTCATGACGTCAGAGAGAAGTATTTGGTTCAAGGAGGAGAATAGAAGTAATAAAAGCAGAATCAGCAGCGTTGTATAAAAAGGATGATATGCTGGAGTAAATTAATGACGTAAATTACAAAGATAGCGACAACAGTGTAAAGAAAGGAGAGTAAAAATATGCCGTAAATCTATGACATAAATCATAATAGAAAAGTGCATAGCAGACCCAGTAACGTAAGAGAATGATAGTAAGACTTTGTTAGGCTAACTTACTTTAAAATAAATCTTTAAGGAAAATATGGGCAAGTTTTATAATATTTAGCATCATATATTAAATAGTAGCACCAACTTTTATGACGCATGTGTTTTTCTGTGTCTAGTTTTAGTGTGGAGTAGCCTTTCTCTGCAGTTTCATACTACAGGCTACAAAATATTTCGTCAATGACATCTAAGATTTTGTAACTGAAGATTGTTTAATAAATTTTTAATCGGTCAGTAATTTTACTTTTCTTGCTATGCACGTCAGTATAGTATAGATTCGTGAGTATATCTTATCATAAAAACATAAATAACTGTGTAATTTAATATGTTTTTGCTCCTGTATATGTATTTAAAAAAGTTCTAACGTTTTAAATTTATATTTGTCAAATCAATATATGCATATATATATAGTTTTTATTATTCTTTATATAAATACAGTCATATATTGCTATGATGTGCAGACCATTTTGATAATAATTGATCCCATCAAGCAAGAAAATTTAAAAATTAAAAAGGTTTTAAGACCATTTTCAATTTTAGAGGAGATAAAATATACTTTGCCATGACTGGCATGAAGTAAGTTAATGTTCTTATGGATTTAAATATTATTGCAAAAATACAAATTTCAGTTAAAGAAGCCGGGTAAAAGGATAGTATTGGGAAAGGATTAGAGAGAGTGATACGAAGGGAAAGAGTAACAGAAAGATATAGAGGGGGGTATGAATTCACTAAAAGGGAGAAAGGGAGAAGGAAGGGTGGAAAGGAGGGCGTACAGAAGAAAACAGTTGACATGTAACGACAAGGCTGTCAAGAGGCGATATTTACTATTTTATAATTCAAGTCATTTAAAAATGTTTCGATCATGGAGAAGGGTTAACTAAATTGGGTCATATTGTCGTTCAATTTTTTTATTTATTTGTTTATTATTTTATTTTTTAAATTTTATCTTTTGTTTTGAAATCAACACTAAAATTAATTTCAATATGTGAAATTAATGATGAATGTGAATATATGATACTTTTGTCCCTGCTTCGAGAAAAACTAAGTTGCCTTTTCCTGCCTTGGCGTTCCTTGAAATTCACTTTACCTTTTCTCGGTTGGCTGTGAAGATATTTATAACATTATGCTTCAACCTGCGGCGACAATCTATCTATTTCATCAAAGACATTTTTGTCCACTTTGCGTTGGGCAGACAATACACGTCGCTACATGGTTGATCACCTCACCATACAATCCAGGCCAATAGTGGCTTCTTTAATGAGTTCGGTTTTCCTGGCCAATCCCATATAACCGATTTTTCGAGACATTTTTCAAGGATATACTTCCCAAAACTCTCTGGGCGAAACAAACTGGGACCTCCTTTCTAAACATTTCAGTGACTTAACACAATACCCTTGCTGTATCACAAACTTATAAATGCTGCAGGCTTATACTTTGGTTCGGAAAAAGACGATCTCACTGTTTCTCCTCGTCTAAACTTGGATTCACTATGCGTTTTTCTTCAAAAATTGTTAAATAGTTTCATACAAGATTTTCACCCGGTAGTTTAGTGTATTGAAGACTAACAAGTTAATAGTAATAAATATACTCTACATACAATAAAAGAATCAACATTTTTTATTTCATAAAACCATGTTTATAGTTCATTTTATGAGTCAAGTTCAGTGTTCCACAATACAAACTAAGTATTTATCTCCGTATATTTTTTAAAACAATTTATTTAGAGATAATTTATTTTAATTGTTTTATATTAAATCAGAACTCATCATATATATATATATATATATATATATATATATATATATATATATATATATATATCAATTAAACGTCAAATATGACCGGGTAAAATTATAGAGGAATAAAAGGCGAATAAAATGAGGTATAGGTTGTTTAAACAGTTATATTAACTTTTGCTTAAATTTGCAGTTTTTGAAAAAAATTACAAGTGCGTAGTTTCTTTTTGCCGGCAATATATATATATATATATATATATATATATATATATATATGTGTGTGTGTGTGTGTGTGTGTGTGTGTGTGTGTGTGTGTGTGTGTGTGTACAGTCATGGTCAAAACTATGAAGGACCTATAAAAAATTAGATAAGATTAAGAATTGTACAATGAACAGCGGAGAAGAAATGTAAAATAATTAACAGTAAATTCTGTTATTGATTTGTGTTAAAGCCTTTCTCAAGTGTTTTAGATAAGTTCCATACTAAATGTATCCCAATACTCCAAATGATTTATTGTAATAATAAACGTTTCTTATTTTTCTGGTAATATTTGAATATATGCCAGTGGAATTATAGCATATTTAATTGGAAAAGAAATATCTTCCAGCGATTAAAAAGAGAACAAATTGTTGCTTTATCCGGTGAAGGATATTTTCAGGTAGTAATTGCCAGAAAGATTGCCAGGAAGATTGAATGTTCAAGAAATTTGTTTTGTTTTTTTTTTTTTTGGGGGGGGGGGGTAAGAGCTAGAAGAATATCTGCTATATGGGTCAATATAGAAAATAAAAACTAAATTTGTATCTTATATGCATGGGCAATATTTACACCTTTTGGAAAATTACATTAATTTTAAAAGTTTTAATACACATAGGAACTTAGCTCAGATTGTCACGAGTGATGCTGGAGAGCTACGTGTGTTGGTTTCCAGTATATCTGATCGCAACCAAGTCAAACTTTTAAAAGTTTCCAAATATTTTATATATATATATATATATATATATATATATATATATATATATATATATTAGGTACAATATAATAATCAACAGAGAATTAGCTCTATAATAATAGATTGGAAGTCTGCATGAATTAAAATGTTATATTTAAGCGTATTTTATGACCGAGAACTCCCGTGGGGCCAGTACTTTTATAGGGTACAATATAAAAACCAATCAATAATCGGTTCTATAATAATGAATACGAAATCTGTATAAACTGGAATACTATATTTAAGCGTATTTTATGAGCGGGCAACGCCGGGGAGTCTGCTAGTATTATATATATATATATATATATATATATATATATATATATATATATATATATATATATATATATATATATAAGATAGAAATTAAAATTAAATTTACCAAAATGATCCAAGATGGTAAAACTAAAGTATATTATAAATATTAAAAAATTAATATTGGATTTTACCGTCATTGGATACTTTACCTTTCACCAGACTATCCATTCACGTGAAATCACCTTTTTCCTCACCCTAATCCCTATGCTTCACTTTTTGTTATCAAGTAAGATCTTTGACTTACTTGCAGTTTCACCAAAGACTTTTATATGCAAAATCCGATCCTGTATTTTGCTAATTCCTACCCTCTGATGAGAAGGAAAGTATTTCTTCGAAACTTCGCGGATTAAGGACTATCCACTTATTTAGTGTTTCCTTTTCAAATCAAATATGTTTTTAACTCTTTTTCAAAGTGTTTTTAACATGTTTTATTAACTATTTGCTCATATATATATATATATATATATATATATATATATATATATATATATATATATATGCATATATATATATATATTATGATGAACACGGAGAGAATGAGATCTGAAGGTCAAATCGGCTGATAAAAGATAGATATATGAACAATGTAATCGACTACGCTATAGTCATTGCAGTCTAAATGTAGTTTCTCATAAGCATATTTAAAAAATATAGCCATGTTACGCATTCATTTTTGTAAAGACATAAATGTTGTTTGTTTTTTTCGAAGTAGGCAAGCAATAAATAAAAGGCAATTGATTTAACGAGAATATTGCATGACCGCCAAAGATTTTCGGTAAAAATATCGCAAGTCAATATCGGAATGTCTGATATTCATAAATTGATTAAATGTTTTATATGACATGGTGTTAAACCGGAAACGGAAGTAGAAGACATGAGGCATAGTTTTCTTGTGTCCTGAACCCGCATGCGTGCATATGTAAACAGAAATGACACTATAAACACATTCTTTTTCAATTGCTTTTAGAAAGAAGATATCAACTTTACAATAAAGCATTTTTCGTACTTATTCTCGTCCAAATAAGACATATCATCGCTTAGAACGTAAAGTGCTACTATCTGGAAATCGTGTTTTACATGGGACCGTTGCGTGTTCAGCAGCGATGTATCTGCTAACATTACATGTAAATTCTGCTGGTTAATAAAGTCAGGAAGCGGAAAACAGTGCTGGAATTCCAAAGTCTAGCAACCCGAGTGAAGAGCTTATTAGAGTAAAAGCTTTGCGGCACCGCAACAGTAAGATGAAGGATTTTGATGCTGGTCGGATTAATCGAGAGTGTGTATGTTGAGAGAGTACAAATTCTACAAGTTCATCAAAGCACCTTTCATTAAAGTACTTGTAAAACAGGAATTCAGCATTGCGTCGATGGGATATAGATCGGACTTGGTCGATAGTGCGGGACCTCTTAGATTGGAGACTTCATTTTTATCCTATCTTAGAGTAAGCCAATAGTGGTAGATGCACCAGTACAGCTGTGTCAGCAATACTCCATGCATGCGCAAATTGTGGCTTTGTAAAGATATAGAATTTTATCTGGGGCTGTCTTCTTTGCAGCACTCTTGGCAATGTCGTCAATGTATTTGTTACACTTCACATTTTCTGTAAATGTTAAGCCGAGATATTAAAAGGATGCGTTGTTGGGATGTTGTTTGTCATGGTAAACGGATCTAATATCAGTTCATAAATATTGTTTGTCATGGCATATAAACGGATATAATATCAGTTCATAAATATGGTTAAGAACTGCTTATTTTACTACTAAACGTCATGTTTTTTTAGAACTGGAAAGTGGAATACTTGTATATACACACATGTTATATTTATTACGCATATCAATCAGAAAAAAAAACGCGTGCTATAATGGTAAATGCCTCTGTTACATTTCAACTTTATTTTATGCAATAAAAATCTATAAGCATACATTTAAGTAATTGTTTGTGTACGCACACTTTGTGCGCTCTTTCGAGATTCGGGGACTACCATTTGCAAATAAGTGCTTCGATATCTCGAAAAAGGAAACTAAGTCAAAATATAACTTGTTAGAAGAGTGAGAAGGTTTAATCGCAAGGTTTAAACTGAGCAAACGCCCCGCACACAAGAAATTCTATTGACTAACACAGATCAAGAAAACCGCGCCGAAATCCGACTGTGAAATGTACCTACTTCGTTTCGACAAGAGACGCGGTCATTCAACCAGCTAATAACCTCAAGCCGATGTCGGGTTAGGGTTAGATGTTGCACAAGTAGGAATTTCAACTCGTAAGGACGATGCCATCTAGCATTGCTAAACTAGCGAGCTATTAATGATAGAATTTTCAGAATGTGAGTGATTATATAATGATTTCTACAGTCAAACAACGTCAAAATATAATTTGTTAGAGGGAGCGGGAATGTGTAATCGGATTAATTCTAAATTATTGACCAGTGAGATGGGGAAAGACGGAAAGTTTTAAAATAATTTATTCACGCGTGTCATCTTCCCAGCGGCCTTCCGTTTTTCTTTTTGTTTTTTAAGCTTTCTTTTCTTTTCTTTGTTTTTTGTTTGTTTGTTTTTTGTTTGTTTGTTTTTTACTCACTTTCATTTAGCTGTGTGGAACCACAACCGTTTCTATCAATTCCCATAAAATTATCCTCTTGCTCAGCAAGTTAAAATTGTTTTTTTTTTTTTTTTGCTTTTGTTTTTTGCTTTTGTTTTTTTTTTTTTGCTTTTGTTTTTTTTTTTTGCTTTTGTTTTTTTGTTTTTGCTTTTTGCTTTTTTTGCTTTTGTTTTTTGCTTTTTTAAGTTGTTTGCTTTTTTAAATTTTTATTTGCTTTTTTAAGTTGTTTTTTTGCCTTTGTTTGTTTGCTTTTATTTGTTTGTTGTTTGTTTGTTTGTTTGTTTTTTTGCTTTTGTTTGTTTTTTTGCTTTTGTTTGTTTTTTACTCACTTTCATTGAGCTATGTGGAACCACTACCGTTTCTATCAATTTCCACAGACAATTAAAAATTAACCTCTAGCCCAGAAAATTGACATCATTTGAACTTATATTTACTGTTATATTCGAATAAACAATTTATATATTGTGGGTTTAATTAACCAATAGCTAACACCCTCATTAAGAACAGAAATATTACAAAGTTGCAGTAAGGTAAATACACAAACAATAAAATAGTATATTATGGTATAATAACCATTAATAAAACTTCTCAAACTGAACATTACTTGCATGTCCCATAATATAATTTTATTTTATTTTCACATAGGCATAATCATTTATCAAGGCCAGAGACCACTCGAGGATAAGGGTTAAGAGTGTAGAGTAGTCAATTGGACAATATAGTAAGCGTTAGTAATTGAAATTCGGTAAATTTATTAACTTAAGTGGAACAGATCATCAAGAACTTGTTTACGTTGGACTTGAGGACAATCATATTGTAGTCAGCTGGAAAGCAGGAAAACGGAAGACAATTCCACAGGCGTGCAGTTCTATTGTTTATTGTTTATATTTAAACATACGTATATA
>NC_136485.1:17954160-18139160 GCF_053919585.1 Euprymna scolopes
TGCGGCGGATGATGACAATAATGACACAACGGCACTGAAGGCGGATGAAGGCTGCAACAGAAGAGAGTCTCCAGTCGTCGTAGTTCTCCATGCCATTGGAATCAGGCCCTCCTCTGCCAAGGGGCCGTGTGGTGGCTTCAGGCGCATCAGTCTCCCCACGTTAAAAGACATCACGCGCAGGCGTTCTCCCGAAAGGGAACACATCCTACTCTACATCATGGATGGAAAAGTCTTGTGACAGTTTTAGTCATTAAGCTCCCGGACTGAGGCAGAGAGAGCTCTCCCTTAATTCCCGGATAGAAAAAGTCCTGTGGCGACCAGGACGTGGTGACGGGAGCAGGACAGTGTAGTCTGGCAGCTCCTAGCTGCAACCTGGCACATAGATGGTGGGTGCCAGATTCAGTCGCTAACCTCACGGACAGAGGCATAAAGAGTTTTTCTGCAACTGCATCCATGACTCAGCCACCCTGTTTAGGATCCACTCTGCTCACCCCAGTAGGGGAGGGGGGGTTAGAAAAGGTACCCCTAAAAATAGCCTACCTCAAAAAAACCCGTCTGGACTACCGCATCCAGAGGGATCACCACCACGCGATCGGAAAAAGAAAGAAAACTTACGCCTATATTTTGGAACCTGGAATGTGAGGACCCTCATGGACAACAAAACAAGTGATCGACCCGAAAGAAGAACTGCCATTATCTCAAGAGAGCTAAGGAGGTTCCAGATTGACATAGCTGCGCTCTCTGAAACCCGACTGGCTGACAACGGGCAGCTGAGGGAGGAGAAAGGCGGGTACACCTTCTTTTGGAAAGGAAGGCCTGCAGAAGAGGCACGCATCCATGGTGCGGGCTTTGCTATAAAGAACAGCCTTATCCGCCACCTCAATGAGCCCCCTGTGGGCATCAACGAACGCCTAATGACCATGCGCCTGATGCTTGCGGGCAGTCAAATGGCCACTGTGATTAGTGCGTATGCTCCAACATTTGATGTACATGATGAAATAAAGGAGAACTTTTATGCTGACCTTGACACCATTTTATCCGGGGCTCCCAAGGGGGACAAGATAATCCTACTTGGGGACTTCAATGACAGAGTGGGACGAGACCATCAGCACTGGAGAGGAACGCTTGGAAGAGAAGGAGTTGGGCACATTAACTCAAATGGTACACTCCTACTGACAAAGTGCTCAGAACATAACCTGATCATCACGAACACACTTTTCCGACAAAAAAACGCATTCAAAACATCATGGATGCACCCTCGAAGTAAAATCAGGCATCTCATTGACTATGTCATTGTCCGTGCCAAAGACCGCTGTGATGTGCTGAACACCAGGGCAATGACCAGTACAGACAATTGTTGGACCGACCACCGTCTTATTCGCTCCTTCATGTCTATCCATTTAATGCGGAAGCAAAGGATGCAAAAAAGACAGAGCCGACCAAAACTCAACATCGAGCAGCTGGGCGATATCACCTACCAACAACACCTCCAGGCGGCTCTTAGCGCGGACCTGCCCAAGCAGTATCCGCATGACGCTGAAGAGCACTGGGACAAGCTGTCCTCTGCCACCATGGACTCCAGTATAAGCATCCTAGGGCAGAAAAAGCGGAAACATCAGGATTGGTACGATGAAAACGATACCGAAATCCAACAGCTTATAGACATCAAGAGGCAAACTTTTATCATCTGGCAGAATAACATCAATTGCAAGGTTAAAAGAGCTGCCCATGCCAAGGCTAAAGCGGCTGTCCAATCGACAGTCAGGAAGCTGAAGAACCTCTGGTGGATGAAGAAGGCTCAGGAGATCCAGCAGTTTGATGACTCTGGGGACACCAGACGATTCCTTGAAGCCACAAAAGTGGTATACGGCCCCAACTACCGTTCTCTGACCCCCCTTCGGTCTAAGGATGGGCTCACGCTGCTGAAAGGAAAGGGAGAAATAACAAATAGATGGAAAGAGCATTACGAGGATTTTCTGAACAGGGACACCACTCCAGAGATGGAGGCCCTTGAAAAACTCCCCCAACAGCCCATAATTGAGTGCATGGGAGAACCACCCAGTCTGGAAGAGGTGCGGGATGCAATTAGGAAGATGAAAAACAATAAGGCGACTGGTTCTGACGGCATCCCAGCAGAAATCCTGAAGAAAGGCGGGCCTGATCTTCTCAGACACATCCATGTCCTGCTGCTCAAAATATGGGAACAAGATAAAATCCCTGCACAACTTAGAGATGCCCTAGTTGTCTCCATCTTTAAGAAGGGAGACAAGGCAAACTGTGGGAACTACCGGGGCATTTCTTTCCTCTCTACCACAGGGAAAGCCCTAGCTCGGGTTTTGGCCAACAGGCTTACACCCCTTGCAGAAACCATCCTTCCCGAGTCCCAAAGTGGCTTTCGACCAAATAGAGGCACGATGGGCATGATCTTCACTGCTCGTCAACTCCAAGAAAAGTGCAGGGAGCAAAATTTACCATTATACATGGCTTTTATAGACCTTAATAAAGCCTTTGACTCTGTGAACCGTCAAGCCCTTTGGCTGGTTCTTGCAAGGTTTGGATGCCCAGAGAGGTACATTCGGGTACTGAGACAATATGTCAGCTACAGTCCTCAGTAGTAGTAGAGATGAAACAGAGCCCTTCAGGGTTGACATGGGAGTGAAACAGGGATGTGTCATTGCCCCAACCCTGTTCTCCATCTTCATTACTGCTATCCTCCATCTCACGGACAAACATCTTCCCCATGGAGTTCGGATTATGTACAGAACTGACGGGCGACTTTTTAAAATCAACAAATTTAGGGCCAAAGGTCGAACGAACACCATATCTATTATGGAGCTACAGTATGCAGACGATAACGCCATTGTAGCCCTCTCAGAAGAGGACCTGCAGTGTACACTGGTTGCCTTCACATTGACGTACAAACAGCTAGGACTAACAATTAATATAAAAAAACCCAAATCCTCCATCAATCATCACCAAACAGTACTCCAGTCTCACCCCCAAACATCTCCATCGACAACGCTAGACTGGAAAATGTGGACCACTTCCCATACCTAGGCAGCATCCTATCATCAAAAGCCAACATAGATTATGAAATACAGCACCGTCTCAGCTGTGCAAGTGGGGCTTTCTCAAGGCTAAGGAAGAGAGTATTTGAGAACCGTGACCTTCTGGCAAAGACCAAAATCATGGTATATAAAGCTGTCTTGCTGCCCACTCTTCTCTATGGATCGGAGACCTGGACCACATACAGGAGGCACGTAAAAACCCTGGAGACGTACCACCAAAAATGCCTCCGAAAAATCCTCAGAATTAGTTGGAAGAACCGACGCACCAACACCAGCGTCCTGAGTGAGGCTGACATTCCCACTATCATCGCTACTGTTGCTCAACGCCAGCTCAGATGGACTGGTCATGTTGTCCGAATGCCGGATCTCCGCCTCCCAAAAAAGATTTTCTACTCTCAGCTTGTTGAGGGAAAGCGTGCCCAGGGTGGCCAAAAGATAAGGTATAAGGACAACATCAAAGTAAATTTAAAGTGGTTTCACATGGACCTTGAGACATGGGATGACGTGGCTGGGAGCAGGTTGGCATGGAGGAGCGCTGTCCACGAAGATGCTGCGCTTTATAGTAGTGACCTAAATCAAGCTGCTGAGGATAAACGCAAGCACAGAAAGGACAGATTATCAACCAGACACACCCAACCCCACCCCACCACCACTACCTTTATCTGCCCAAATTGCACGACAAATTGGGTCTAGGATTGGGCTCTATGCTCACCTGAGGACCCACAGAAGCAACAACGGAGGACAGTCTTACTCGGACACGAGTGACCGCCGATGATGATGATGATAATACTGAGGAAGATAATCATAAGTTTGTAAAAATATAATATTTAACGAATACGCATTAAACTTAGATATATATTGGCACTTTCAACAATATTGTGCACTGTTCCATTAATCTATAATAAAAATTATTAATTAGAATTTTATTTATTTTTTCATCACTGATTTCATTTAGTACAAAGTTGTGATTCACTTAATGACATGTGTGGTATTCTTGCATCCGAGCTAAACAATAAGATAATAAAAAATGAGAGCAGTTGCTTATTTTCCGTGCTGACGTTTTTATATAGTTAATCTTTTTGGATCAATAGTTTTTTTCTTTCGTTGAAATTTTAATTTTTTTTTATCAAGACAAAGAGATAGTTTTATGCCTATATTTGAATTAATTTGTATTATGTTAGTGTATTAGTGGGTTCTTTTTTGCTTCTGTTTGATTTCCCATTTCCTAAACATATTTTTGATCGAATGATTTATTGATCGATTGATTGATTAATGATGATGGTGATCATCGTCATAATCATATTATACATTTCGAAATGATTCGCTAATTGTATTTATATAGCAAAAAAGTAATGCTACTGTAAATATTCCAACTTCGCATATACGCCGCCTGTCTAGCTCCCCGCGCAAAGATTTGCATGAGGCGTAAAGATCAAGAATTAGCACACTCTGAGTCTGCAAGAAATACCTGTTGGCATCCTCTAACAAAGGCCCCTTATATAGTTTTTTTATAAACTAACCGAACAAATAAAGCTCTGGAGGGTTAACCTTATGGAACGACTCAAAGAAAATACTTAAGCCCCACAGAGCAGTCCACTAATCGGACTGACTGTCGAGTACGTATCCTCGACTGGTGTAAAATGCTAAAAGACTTTGGGTACAAACGGCTTAGTTATATAGCTTGTCAGCTAATGTGGGCATTTTGTAGGCTAGATCAGATTGTCGCAGCAACACTTTTATCTGGCGTTATGGACTCAGTCATAAAGGTCAGAATTATGTATTGCTTTATAGTTACTAAGTATAAAAATTATTACTTATTGTAGAAATATTTTTCATTTTTTTATCTTAATACAACAACCAGACTGACATTGTTTGGTAAAGTTCCTCACAGTTACATAGTTACTTCTCTCATTCCAAAAATGTTCACTTATTTGAGATTAAATATACATAATACCAAACGAAGACTGGATTATATGTTTTTTTTAAGTAATCGTACTATGGTTAAAGGGGAAATTAATTGTGAGACATTAGTCTGAGTTCTTTCTAGTTGGTTTACTACAGCAATTAATATTCTACAAGTGGCCACGACGGTGTTTGTTTGGTTAAAGATAAAATTGGAGGCGAATTGGAGGAAAGCAGTTCAGCCTTCTTAGTTGCCGCTCAGGTAACTTTGTGTTAGTTTAATAACACAAGAATTATTTATTGTTATTTATTTACTATTTTAAGTCTTTCAAAGATAGCAAGTTCTTATCATCTGTGTATTTTGAATTTTCTGGTTCTTTCGGTATGCCTTTTTCTGGCTGTATCTATTGCACGCTTACAATAGGTTTGTCTCTTTGTACTTATTACGGACGAACTGACTGAATGCATCATGTCCATGATCTTTTCAAATGAGTATGCTTTTCGAGGTTTATCGCCTGACTCAGAAATTAAAAAAATCTACTGTTATGTTCCCTTTTAAGTAAAGACAAAATAGCGTCTGAATTTTTTGTCGTTTTACAGCGAGGAAACAAACCTCAAATAGCTTGTTTATGTTAAAGGCCATTTTGGGTAAGAATAAATTTATTAGATAATGTTGATTTTTTTGTTTTGTTTTTTTTTTACAAATTTGCGTTTGAAATTCGAGATACGAGATGGCTTCAAAGCTAAAATCCTCCCCTACATCCGAACGAAATTCAATATACGAGTTTTCCAGACGCAGCCGCTAGGTTGTCGAGTGTGTCGTGTTTCATTACGTCTCCTTAATGGTGCCATTTTAATTCGAGATACGAGCTTCGTCTGGGAAGAATTAATTTTGTATGTCGGGATCCCCTGTATTTATTATGAGGGATACAGGTATAAGCTGTTTTTTATACTGATACGTTCGATATGAAATGTTTTATTTTTCAAACAACTCAAAAAAAGACCTTCCGGGTCCCGCAAGTTTTAAATTATGTAACCTCGGATGCCGCCATGTTTTAATTTAATATTACAATCATCATATACCAATAAGCAACTGATTAAAGAATAAATAAACCTTTTTGTCATCGGATTATGACGTATGAGGTTTGTATATCTTCATCAAATTTAATTACTCATAAATTTAATATGAAAAGTAGTTTTCTGTTTTTCAGTCACGTTTTGAAGCGTAATGAATAATTTCCCGAGGGCAAGTAGGATTTTGTATTAAAAGTTAATTTAGAGGAGGAGGGGTTCTCTTTCAAATTTTCTTGGGGATAAGGAATGGTAATTTGTATTATCTATTGTTCGTTTCTTGAATGTTGCTCTCACAGCATTTCATCTAATGTGATACCCGCACTTCGTCAGGGTACTTCTTGTCGAACTTTATATCAAATAATCTTTTTTGTCAAAATTGGGAATATGTATATGAAACTACCGAATCTGCTCGCAATCTGAAATCTTTTATTTACTCCAAAAGTATTAATTTATCCATTTGTCCGCCATTCCCAGAAAAAAGTATTTATTAATTCTTAATTAGATATTAAAGAAACAAGTATTTATTAATTCTTAATTAGATATTAAAGAAACAAGTATTTATTAATTCTTAATTAGATATTAAAGAAACAAGTATTTATTAATTCTTAATTAGATATTAAAGAAAAAAGTATTTATTAATTCTTAATTAGATATTAAAGAAAAAAGTATTTATTAATTCTTAATTAGATATTAAAGAAACAAGTATTTATTAATTCTTAATTAGATATTAAAGAAACAAGTATTTATTAATTCTTAATTAGATATTAAAGAAAAAAGTATTTATTAATTCTTAATTAGATATTAAAGAAACAAGTATTTATTAATTATTAATCATATTAAAGACTTTTAGATTATTTGGATTCATCGGACTTCTGTTCTCATCTTGAGTGTGATTTTCACAACGTTTCGGTCGATGTAACCTCCGACCTTATTCAAGTGTCTTGTCGAACTCGGGAATATTTCTGTTGAACTCGGAAATTTGGACGGATTTTCGAGCTAAACCCTTTATTTACTTCACGGGGGTAGTGTGCTCTTGTTCCATCAGCCATGATTGGATAGAGGTCCTAAGCAATTCGCAAATGTATCTTTCGGTCGCCGTCACTGAGGCTTGAACCTTCAACCTTCAGGAAAATATCACTTTTACAATTGATTTTTCCAAGTACTCTAACCACTGCACTCCAGGGGTCCTTGCGGACAATTCTAGTACGAATTTTAGGAGCCTTAAACCTATTTTTATTTCTAGTTGTAAATATTACTATTTATTACTTAACGTATATCTATCTCTCTATATATTAATGCTTTTGCTTATTACTTGTATATATTATCTATTGTTTATAATTATTGGTTAGGACCGCTATCCAGCCATGGCTGCTGGAACAAGAATACACTACCCCCCGATTGTGAGCTGCGACGTTGTTTGGCTGTGGAATTTATTATACAATCTCTCACATTCTGAAAATCCTATTATAAGTTGCTCGTTGGGTTAGCATTGCTGGACGGCGTCGTCCCTTCGAGTTAAAATCCTACTTGTGAGACATCGGCAAGGGTTATTGACTAGTTGGACGGCCGCGTCCCTTGTCGAGACGAAGTGGGTTCATTTCACAGTCGGATTTCGACGCGGTTTACTTGATCTGTGTTGGTTAATAGAAATTCTCGTGTGCGGGGCGTTTACTCAGTTGGTAGAATGCTTGCCTCGCATGCAAGAGGCTCGGGTTTCGAATCCTGAGTTCGGATGTGTCTAACTGATGAGCCCAAATGAGGGCGAAACTCGAGTCTTGGACTTCCGGTTCGTTGACTGCCATGGCTCTTGTGAGCTGCGACATTGTTTGGCTGTGATATTTATTATACAATCTCTCACATTCTGAAAAAAAAATATATATATATATTTACATGCAGTGATATCCATCTTTGCCTGATGAGAATATGCAAAGCATTATATGCAACCTTATGTTAACAACCTCGATATTGCCAATCTTACAGCTTAAGTATTTATTCAAATATACGTAATTACTCTTAAACTAATAAAAAGATGGCTATCAAAATGCAAAAGTGCACATAAAGAGACAGGTTACCTTTATCATGCTCCTACATAAATATTATACATATGTTAGCTATTCTCTTGTATGTCTTTCTATAAACGGACAGACATGTACACGCATATATAAATAATTTCATCTTTATTACAATAAATATATATATATATATATATATATATATATATATATATATGCAAGAATAATGTCGTTTTTTGACGTTCAACTTCAAAAGATCATAACTCCTTCCATAATAAACTTTATTAATCGAAAAAAGAACCATTAGAATCGACATATTTTTGCCAACGAGAAACAAGTTTATTCATTCCATTAGCATAGAAATCCAGATTCCTGGAAGCGATGAACTCATTTAAGGCCGATTCGACATCATCTCAGCTTCTGAAGCATTTTTCGGGTAGGAGGTTATCAAGGCTTCAAAAGGTACCATGATGGATGAGGCAGAGTCTCGTAGCCCAATTC
The DNA here is from genome assembly GCF_053919585.1 of Euprymna scolopes. Classification (NCBI taxonomy): domain Eukaryota; kingdom Metazoa; phylum Mollusca; class Cephalopoda; order Sepiida; family Sepiolidae; genus Euprymna; species Euprymna scolopes. The sequence goes on from NC_136485.1 coordinate 17,962,718, forward strand.
GTTCATCTTCTGCAGGCTCACTTGAGCAACATGCGGGCAAGCGTTGTCATGGACGAGAATTGGTCTCTTCGTATTGTCCAATCTTGGGCACATATGTTGGAGCTTCTTGAGCATTTCGTCAATTTGTCGGCAGTACTTCGTTTCGCCCGGATTCAAGAAGCTGTGATGGATGAGGCCGGCCGCTTACCACCAAACAGTCACCATAATCTTTTTTTTATACAATTTCAGCTTCGGGAAGTGTTTTTAAGTTTATCCGGCATCCAACCAATGTCCGAGCGTCGCCAGTTGTTGCAGAGGATCCTTTCTCATCACACGTCATAATCCGATCGAGAAATGAGTCGTTTTTGCTGCGCAGAAGGAGCGTAGAAGACATCTCAAAACGATGTTTTTTATTATCGTTCAAATCCTGCGGCGCTCGTTTATCCAACATTTTACTTCCCTATTTGATTTTAATAGCGAGCTACTGTTAAGTGATCGACCTCAAGTTCAACAACAACTTCTGGTGTAGTTTCGCGAGGATTGGCTTCAATTAAGGCTTTCAAATGTTCGTTACCACCCGCAGTCGGCCGACCGCGACCGTTTTCATCTTCGAGATAATCGCCACCATTGCGAAATTTCTTGAACCACCGTTGTGTCACAAGATCTTTAATGCTTCCTGGGCCAAACGTATCATTAGATTGAAAACGTGCCGAGACACTCGTCATATTTGACGAGTGTCTCAGTACGTTTTCAATCTAATTTAACCTGGAACAAGAAAAGTGTGCAGATTTGAATTTTCTCCATGCTGTCGAAAATCCTGCAAGAAATGAATGATGAGATTCAGAACAGTAACAACTAACACGATTCGATAGAGCGAAGAACGTGCTTTAAAATGATATATAGTATGGATATATATATATATATATATATATATATATATATCAATGAATTCATTCAGAAATTATATATAACGTAACATATGTGAGAAAAAGATATTGCTTTGCACCAACCTTATATATATATATATGTGTGTGTGTGTGTGTGTATATATATATATATATATATATATATATATATATATATATATATATATATATATAGTAAATTAAAGGTTATGAGGGTTTTCTGAAGCATTAAAAACGATGTTACTTTTTGTATTTAATCTTTTTATTATCTTTTATATTTCAAGCGGACCTCCGCTCTTGGTCACAAAAAGGTATCGATACTTGTTGTGACCAAGAGCAGAGGTCCGCTTGAAATATAAAAAATAACAATAAAATATTAAATACAAAAAGTAACATCGTGTTTCATGCTTCAAAAAACCCTCATAACCTTTAATTCACTATCCTAGGAGCATACGTGGACTTTTAACATTATATATATATATATATATATATATATATATATATATATATATATATGTATATATATATAAAGTTTATTTACTCAACTATGTATAATTAGTGTTTCTTATATTGTCCCAAATATTACACTTGATCTATTAGACCATTTTAATGTAATTTTCCTAAAGACGTCTTACCGTATTTCTCTCTCTGTTTTTTGCACTTGGTCCCATGAAAGTTGATTGCAGTAAAGTTGTTACTGACACAGATTTCAATCTCGGTGCTCCAAGCTCAAATCCAGTTCGTTCCACAAAAAACCTTTACTATAAATATTGGCAACCTTCACACTGTCCCTCCCTTGACTACCCTTTGTCTTTCTAAAAATAATTCTGAGAAGCATAACATCCGGGTGTTACATGATAAAAGGGCTGTCAAAAAAAAGTAAAAAAATAGAGAATTAGTTAAATGTAAATATGAAATAGGATATTCAAGGATTCGAACTTCCGAAGCTAGTTTTGGAATTGAAAATTCCAATCATAAGTTAAAATAAATACAGAATGTTATTGAAATAAGGAATTTCAATTGTCTAGCTTACATATCTGTATATGGAAAAGGAATGTAATAATGAAATTTGTTTCTGTTAAGGAATTTAATCCTCAGTTTAAATTGTAAACATATTTTGTAAAAATTTTATTTGAAAAATAGGTTACTGAACTCGGGGTCATGTCAAGTTTGGCACGTGACGCAAGTCAACCAACGTGCTTTATGAGCACATGTTTAATCATGCGATCATGTGACGAGTTCTCAATATAGGAAGAGTTTTTAGATGCAGTCTGGGAGTTTGAGAGTCTGGAAGTCTAGAAGAGTCGGAGAGAAGCAGAGAGGTTCAGACCGATTCTGCGTTAGAATCAAGACACCTTCTAGAAGTGAGAGGGTTTTAGAAATAACCACGTAAAGAAACTTTGAATTCCTCACACGAATCATGGACCGGTCATGAAATAAAGGACGTGATCATCTTTGTGTATCTGCGTCTTCGTGTTGTTATACAACAGAAAAGGTATTGTCCATTTATGTTATAAGAACTTTGTGAAAATCATCATCTCAAAAATAGGTAAGAAATATATGTATCAATATTTATAGAAACACTCCCGTTTATACAGAACTGTCTCTCTCTTTATATATACATGTTTATGTCTCCAATATGCTATCTCTTACAACATGAACATCTTAAGACAACCTCTAGATAAAACACTAAGATTGTCTCTATAACTCTAAGGCTCTAATCTCTCACTAAGACTCTCACAAATATGAACAACAACAAATAACATCATTCCTCTTCTAATAACAAGAATTACATAACAGGGGAACCAATGCTAACAATACAGAGTTTGTATTTGTACGATATGATCATGGAGTTTTTGTGTTATAAGTATTTATATGCTCCTGTGTATCTTTCAAATTGTGGTACAGAATCTTGTGTTAGAAAATACACACTTTAAAGTAAAAACATCGACTGTGTGTGGCACTATTTTTCCGTGCCACTGTTTCTAACACACTCTGCAGCATGGCCTTGTGGTGATTTGGCCATGTGCGTTGAGATACAAAGAAACACCTTCCCATAATTCCCTTTTCTAGAGTTCTCCCTGTTTTCTGTTTAGGCCGTCATGAGGTGAGTACCATAATTTTTGTCTCTCCGTAAAGGAGGGGGATACACCCCCTCCCTCAAAACTAGTTAGGTTAGTTAGCTTTGAAAATCCTATTGTTCAGTTTTAAATTGTAAAAGTGTTTTTGTAATATATATTGTATCTAATGTAAAATGAAATAGTTATATTCCATATATATTACAATTGTGTCGCGTGTTGTCTTTCTTGTGTCTGCCATAAATGCCCTCATAAATGGCTTCATTGAAACAACGAAGCGGCCCGGAGGATGAAGAAAGAAAATTCCAGTCAGAACGCAACCAATGGTTAAGAGGTCAAGACGTTTCCTGGGAGAAGAAGGAGCCACACAGCACATCCAACATCTCAGGTATGTTTTTCTTCTTATAGACCCTAATAATGGCCATCTACATTTCTCTCCGAGACCGGCAGATATATATTTTAGTTCTGTATTTGATTCTTTAATGTTTCACTTTTAGTGTTCAGTTTATTTGTAGTTTATACCATTTTTACTGAACAAAATCCAAAAAGAATTACAATATAAAGGTGGACAATAAATGCCACCGCGAGAAGACCTGAAACAAGGAGTGGAATTAGCAGAAAATTACTTGAAGAGAATGTATTATTCAAATTTATTTACACTAGACTTCGCGACGATAATGCTGTAGTCAGCTGATGAGATGCCTCATGGTATCTTACTTATATAATATGTATAAAAACAGATTTAGGACATTAGGTAGTAGTTTGAACGTTGCCAGAGTAAGCCACGATGAGGAGTGAAATCATAAATTTGCTCAGTCATCTAATAAGATGTATAGAAAATAGAATACTACGACAATTTTAAATTTTTGTACAAAAATTTTGGAAACTTATTTAAGGCACCTCGTAAATAAATAAACATAATTTTAATAAATTTAGTCTTTCAAAGGAGACCGCTAGAAAATGAAAATTAAAGTCGAAATCAATTCGTCTGAAGGATGTAGACTGTGTATGTGATCTATTTATTCTAAGTATCTTTTTATTGAATTTATAAACAATAAATAATGTTTGATTTCGATCGGGAATGGGAAAGAATAGTCAGTCCCTGATTTTTTAAATATATATAGCGTAATTATATACAGAAAAAAATGTAAATCAGTAACTTTCTCTCCTTTTTAACTCATACTTAGATATTTTTTTCTTTTAAAAATATTTTATTTACTATAAACAAAGCTATACTAGTGTTAATCATGACCAAACGTAAACGGCTATTCTAAATAGGGTATTGTACAGCAATATGTTGGTTTACATTATATTTCAATTTCTGCATGCTGATAAAGTCGGGAAAACGGGAAGCAAGAACGAATTAAAAATATAGCATTCGATGAAAAAGTAGAAATGTGTCCGATATTTAGGAACCTCTACACTAAAGGGTCGGGACTTTGTTGTTGCTCGGGTGTGTTGGCGTTGATAGTACAAATGTGAAACTAATTCGCCGAAGCACATGCCTTCTAAATACTTGTAAAATAAGCACTGAAATGTAATATTGCTACGAGCGAACACAATGGCGTTTTTATTGTCGCTGTTGTCGTGTTGAGACTAGTGGTTGGTGCACCAGCCATTATATGACAATAATATACCATGCATTGGCGAATGGTGGCTTTGTAGTGGTAAGAAAAGGCGTAGCAGCGGACACGATAGGACGTCTGTTTACCTAATCGAAATTACTTGTGGCCTTCTCTGCTGCCAGTCGTCACGGGTTGCTCCACTGGTCATGAGCATTGGAGGTTCAGAGGGTGTCTATCTGATTCGCAACAGATACTGCACCTAAACTGCAGAAGCAAGTTTGGAGTCAATGTGGAAAGTCCTGTGGCGATAGAGAGAGACTACATCAACACCGACGGATAAAGCACAAAGGCTCCGACTAGTCATCTGACGCTCCGACTAGGCATCTGACGGACTGCATGATGATGATGATGATGATGATGATGATGATGATGATGATGATGATGATGATATAGTGGTAGGTTAAAGAAAGATTACACTTTCATCGCAGATTACTTTGCATAAATTCTATGTATTTTTCCAATTCAAGTTACGTGAAAATGTTAGGCCGATAACTTTGAACGCTAGATTCGTTGGAATGGTTCTATCGGACATGGCAATCAGGGGTTATAAATATTTCGCATAATTATTTATGGACAAAAACCTTTGTCTAAAGAGCATTAACAGTAGCCATCAATGCTTTGCCAACTTTCATTAAAGACTCAGCTTATTTTTTTCAAAGATTCATCGCCTGGGATATGAATGCGTTCGATTTGTCTACATGTTTTTTTATCAGGAAATATGTCGAGATGAAATGCGATTACATCAGATAGGTTTACAAGACTTAGCAATGATAACGTGCAATGAACAATCTTGAGTCATACTTATTTCTAGACTAAAGCCAATAGGCAACATGTCTTTGCGATAATTATCTCTCGTTCTCGTTATCTTCGTACATCAAGTGACTTCAATCATTTTCTGGGAGGAATTCTATAACAATATGACTTTAAGTTATCGCAACAGCAGGTTTGTCATTTATTACTCCCTAATAATGACCCATTATGTCCTTTGGAATTCGAATGGCACTAAAGTTCTTCAAAATTGTAGTACTATACGTTACGTATGCTTCACTGCAAGTATTGCTGTTTCTCGCCTTCTATCGTCTATTTATTCTCCTTACCACATCACGACAGTTGTGTACAATAACAAGTGGAGATGATGTCATCGTACACACGTTTCAAGGTCCTGGATATGACCTTAAACTATATCCGGTGGTGAGGCCCCAGCTTGCGGGCTTTGGGAAGTGTGGAGCCACCCTTTAATTGCCATTGCTCCCAGGTCCACTCTGATCCGGAGTGGTAGTACCTGTTAGGGTCCCAACTATGTGTTAAATAGAAACCGACTTGAAAACAACAAATATATTCTATTTAAAAAAAATTTCTTCCGAATCTTTGGATTCGGCATTAAATAACCTGATAAGGGTTGATATGCTGTAAAACAAAAACAACCAACAACCAACTAACACGTTTCAACTTGCCTTGACCTTGTGTGTTGTACATTCTAAAGATCTGTTTCGTTTTTATAAGAAATTATCTCCGGTAGATTCATGTTCGTTAGTTTCCTCATTTAAGAAATTTCAGCCATTATGTAAGTTCGTTGTGCCAATTTCTTCTGTAAATATTTTTTTGCCGTGTTTTCTCAGCTGCACCTATTTATTCTATAAATTATTGGTATTATTGTGATTTTCAATTTTCAATATTTCTTTTACTTCTCTGGCAAGTTGCAATGTTTACTTCGTTTTCCTTTCTCTTTGATCGTAACCCTATGAATCATTAAACGGTGAATACTATCATCATCATCATCATCATCATTAGAAATTAAAATAAATTTATGAATTAATGTATTTTTTACAATAACGATTAAGTCATTATTCTCATGTCTATAATACCTGTGATAGAAATTGCAGAAATTGCAGCAAACGTTGAAGAAAATAATTTAAGGATTGGTAATACGTACAAATATTCATAATAAATATGTGCAACAAATAACAAAAATCAAAACAGGCAGAAAAATTTTAAATTTACTCATGACCTTACTATTGATGTCATCCAATAACTGACAATCGAGCCATGTTTGAAATACCTGTGAGGGGAGTAGTCACACCTGTCATTAACAAGGATAAATGTCATAGAAAGCTCGCATTTAGGATTCACAGTGTAAAGTTCTAATCATCATTATATCGTATAGGTTTGAAGTTTTTATTGTTGGCATTGGTTTTCCCGAAATGTATTAGTCAGTTTTTTGGGAAAGACATTCGATACTTACGGTGAGACCACAAAAAGATTGCCAATGTCCCATGTTAGCGTAGCTTTGTGGAACGAATCGATTCCCAACTGTAAGCGCTTACTTCCTCAGTTCGTGTAATTAACACTAGACCATCGTCACCAGTCTAAGTTCTAATATAATATAACCTAAGATAAAATGTGCTTGTTATTTATTGTATGGAAACGTTTATTCAATCTTGCATGCTGACAATCTGTCAGATACAGAACGAAAAAGTGCAAGTTTTTTTTTATTCATAGGACGCTTATCGTGGACCAAAGTTGTGAAGAACTGCAGAACAGTTATTTACTCGAGTTTCGTACTAGTTTTGCAGATCCTTAGAATCAACGAGAAGATAAAACGATTTTGAAGGCATATGTAATATATGAGATCCTCTGCATTTTCTTTTGAGTTTTTTAAAACACTGATTAACCGTATATCAAAAGGCTAGAGAACAAACGTTATAACGCGGATGTTGACAACAGTCCAAAACATGAAAATAATATAAATAATAATCATTTCTCAAAAGTCTAAATAAAACGAAGGCAAAAACGATGTGAATGAAACCATGAGTTTATAGATAATTCTCAGAAATATGAACATAATGTTAAAATGGAATCTCCAGTCTACTGTATTATCCACCAAACTACAAAAGTTGTCCCATCATAGCAATGTCGCATTTATTTTTCGCATATTTTAATATGTGTTATTTTGCATGTATTTAACTTTGTGTTATTTTGCATGTATTTTACTTTGTGTTAGTTTGCATGTATTTTGCTTTTGTTATTTTGCATGTATTTTACTTTGTGTTATTTTGCATGTATTTTACTTTGTGTTATTTTGCATGTATTTTACTTTGTGTTATTTTGCATGTATTTTACTTTTGTTATTTTGCATGTATTTTACTTTGTGTTATTTTGCATGTATTTTACTTTGTGTTATTTTGCATGTATTTTACTTTGTGTTATTTTGCATGTATTTTACTTTTGTTATTTTGCATGTATTTTACTTTGTGTTATTTTGCATGTATTTTACTTTGTGTTATTTTGCATGCATTTTACTTTGTGTTATTTTGCATGTATTTTACTTTGTGTTATTTTGCATGTATTTTACTTTGTGTTATTTTGCATGTATTTTAATATGTGTTATTTTGCATGTATTTTACTTTGTGTTATTTTGCATGTATTTTACTTTGTGTTATTTTGCATGTATTTTACTTTGTTTTATTTTGCATGTATTTTAATATGTGTTATTTTCCATGTATTTTACTCTGTGTTATTTTCCATGTATTTTACTTCGTGTTATTTTCCATGTATTTCAATATGTGTTATTTTCCATGTATTTTACTTTGTGTTATTTTCCATGTATTTTACTTTGTGTTATTTTGCATGTATTTTAATATGTGTTATTTTGCATGTATTTTACTTTGTGTTATTTTGCATGTATTTTACTTTTGTTATTTTGCATGTATTTTATTTTGTTATTTTGCATGTATTTTACTTTGTGTTATTTTGCATGTATTTTACTTTTGTTATTTTGCATGTATTTTACTTTTGTTATTTTGCATGTATTTTACTTTTGTTATTTTGCATGTATTTTAATATGTGTTATTTTGCATGTATTTTACTTTTGTTATTTTGCATGTATTTTACTTTTGTTATTTTGCATGTATTTTACTTTTGTTATTTTGCATGTATTTTAATATGTGTTATTTTGCATGTATTTTACTTTTGTTATTTTGCATGTATTTTACTTTTGTTATTTTGCATGTATTTTACTTTTGTTATTTTGCATGTATTTTAATATGTGTTATTTTGCATGTATTTTACTTTTGTTATTTTGCATGTATTTTACTTTTGTTATTTTGCATGTATTTTACTTTTGTTATTTTGCATGTATTTTACTTTTGTTATTTTGCATGTATTTTAATATGTGTTATTTTGCATGTATTTTACTTTTGTTATTTTGCATGTATTTTACTTTTGTTATTTTGCATGTATTTTACTTTTGTTATTTTGCATGTATTTTAATATGTGTTCTGAAGAACCTGTAGCACTTGTGTTCTAAATACTTTGACTTATCCTACCAGTAGGATTATTTCTTCCTTTCTCTGCAGAATCCTCATAATGTTAGAAGTCTTCTACTCTAATATTTTCTTTCCTCGAGCTGTTAGATCTTGACATTCATTTCCTGTTTTCTGCTTCCCTCATTGTAATATCATGCAGCGTGAATAAACATCTTGCTACTCAACCCCCTACTTAGTGTATTCCTGTGGGTATTGACATTATTCACTGTAGCGCCATTAAAACAGTGGTAACGTGCTTTTGAGGTGGAGGGTAATATTAGTAAATAAAAAGATTAAACTATAATGAAATAACTTAATATTAGAAGACTTCAGAGTACAGCAACTGAAGTATGTAAAGTCTGCTGTTCAGAAAGGAACTAAATATTATCCTCATATTTACATTTTATGTTTTTCTCTATGATAATTTAACTCTCGATTCGTTTATATTTCTCATCAGTTCTTCTGCGTCGTTATGCGCCCGTCTTTCACTTGTGTAAGAGTTTATCTTCTTATGATATATGCATCTAACGTAGCAAGAAGCTACATAATAAAGGATGCTAAGTACACTGTTTTCAAATTTATTTTATTTTTTAACCATAATGTCTCTTTATTCTTTACATAAGAGTTAATTCTGGTTAACTTTTGAAGAAGAAAGCAATGTCAAAACCTTATCTTGTAAGATCTTACATTGCAAGTTTATTTCTAATTAGGATTTAACAAAGAACATCACTTCAAATCCTGTATATAGGAATGGTTGCATTAACCAGTCATAGCTCGGTCTATGACAACCGCATATGCCTTTCACTGTTTTGACTCTCGAGTATATATCCGACACAGACACAGCTAATTAATCGAGAACCACATCACTCTATATAAAAACAAAGAAGATATCAACGGATACATACTCGAGAGTCAAAACCATTAAAAGAGTATGCTGTTGTCTTAGCCCTAGTCATAACCAATAATGTTTTAGCGTGAACGAAGCTTGAGCCTAATTCAGTCAGACCTGGTGACCAGGAGGCCGCAACAAAGAGAGGCAACTGCCACAAAGATCGCAACTTAAAAGATGTATGTTAATGTATAAACGAAACGGCAGAAAATGTGCCTTCGGATTAGTCTAAAATTTAAATGGCCATAAGTATATATACAATACAATGTGTAAAAAGGTTCTGCATAATGACGTTTTTTACGATGTCTTATATTTTTGAACCTTGGAAATGTAACTTTCTTTCTAAAATTACGGTTCAATTGCAAAGTCATATTAAATAAAAACCGATCTTCTGTTTTCTCTCATGAGTAAAAGAGAAAAAACAATTGATGCTTAGATTAAAAGTATATCCAAGATTATATAGTCTTAATAAATATCATAAGAAGATTATGTTGTTAAGAATCTTTGAATCAGAGGTAGCACATATTTGGTTACTAGTAAGTCGTAATGGCAACACAGCTGTCACATTGACCAAATCTGAAAAGTAATTGGTATGACAAGCTATTCTCTCTTGGTGTATTTCTTCGCTCGGCAATGCAAATGAAATATATATCATGATCTAAAATAAAAAACAAGTATACAGCTTGGACAAAGATGTCTTATTATTTACAACAGTAGAGAAACAAATAGAAAATGAACTTCAACCAGCAAGAAGAGAAGAAACAGAACAGCAAAAATCCTAAAGTTTTCTCATAATCCCCATAAAAAAATACACGTTATACTACACGAAAAATATGCTTACGTCGGTATTAAAAACATTTCACTGTAAAATAGTTCACATTTTACTCAAATAGTTCAGAAAACAATACACAAAAGAACTAATAAGGTTTTCGCGTTTATTTATTTTCATCAAACTCAGACGTTTAGCGATAATGTTATAATTGACGTACCATTTGGGAGAGTAGGTATAACTTGGGTGATGTGCTGGAATATCCAAGCGATCTTTCAGCGTTTGTTTATTCAAGTATATATATAACCCGCTCAATTGCAGTAGAGAGGTTGATGGCATCTCAGTTTTCAACTGAGATTAGAAAAAAATATATAATAAACCCGCTTGTTTTGATCTGCATTAGTAATTTTAGTCGCTTTGGTGTACTGATCTGTGATTCCATGATTGACAGCAGATTTGAACGCGTGAAAGGGTCGGAACATGCGGCATCTTATAGCCGTGTCTTCCCCATTCAGAAAGCAACATGTGTCAAGTCTTGTACTGACAGTTTCACCGAATATTGCATGTCGTTAAACATAATATCAACTAACCTGAGAGTGCATAAAAATTAACTGTTTTCAACCTTATAATAATAATTGGAAATCTTTTTCCTAAGATCTTTCAAACAATCAACGTGATAATAAAAATAACCACGAGGGGAGGTAGCATCTAAATAATAATTACAAGGCTGTTTGAAGACGCCAATCAATTAACCAGTGCCTGTTATTCATACACTTTGTTTCATGACGCGTCTTCTTGTATTGTCAAAACAAACGAGCCAAGCACTATCGATCAATTATCAATATTTATTCTAGTTCAACAGAAAGCGGCCAATCTAATAAGTCCCACACTACCAGCTAGGCTTCAGCCTCTGTCCCATCGACGAAAGATTACATCCCTCTGCCTGCTTCTCAAGTATTTTAATGGTAGATGGTCCGACGAACTACAAGCTTTTGTGAATTGCCTTTCTCGGCATAAATACCCCTCGGCAAACTCGACAGCAGAAAAATTCCACCCTTACACACTAAAGATACACAGATACCAGAAAGCCTTCTACCCTACTAGTTTATTCTCTGGGACTGTTAAACTTTGGAATTCCCTTCCGGGTCGTTGCTTCTTTGACTGTACTTACATGCAGAAGTTAAAGTGTAATTTGAACAGACATCTTGCTGCTCAACTCCCTACATTGAATCCCTTCAGTTTATGTCCCATATAGTAGCCCTCTACATAAAAGTAGCAATGTAGCTTGATTGGGATGAAAAGGCAGTTTTAAAATTCCATTTTCTCCAAGGACAACCTCTGTCGAGCGTTATGTTTTCTTCTTATCATTACGTACAATATAACTGTAATTTTGGTTTGAAGTTCATGAAAATACATTATTATTATTTATAGTCATAAGTATGTTGACGAATTTCTTTCATATTTAAACAATATTTTGGATGAGCGAACGTTCTTCAAAATAATTATATATTTATATTAAATTACCTGCCGTTACAATGCAAATTTATATAAACAAAACAGTGTATGTATGTGTGTGTGAAAATATTTAACCGATAAACTACTAATCACATAACATTAAAATTAACAGAAAATAGTAAGTATGCACCAACGATGGTTTATAACGTGTAAAATCTTTGTTTGAATGTATAGATAACACGTACAGAAATATGTCGGCAAGTTCAAATGAAAAATGTTCATTTCAACTTGCAAATTACTTTTTCGCATGCGCAAATTCATTTATGGCTTGAAGTGCTTTAATTTTAAATATTTCTTATCTGCCTGTCGATAGTTTGAGCGTTTAATGTTTTAGTTTCGATTTTAGTTAATGGCAATAGAGAATTGGCTGTGTAATTATAAATACAAAATGCATGAAAAATATAAGGGTATTTTACGATCGGGCAAGGCTGTGCGCTCCCTCCCCCGCTCGTAAATAAAATGATAGTAAAAAAAATGATAGTAATAAAATCATATCAGTTTCAATCGATAAATTTTTTCTTTGATTTTATTGATTAATTCCATTTTGGTTCAATAAATATGTTTCCATTAACTGTGATCTTTTGTTTCTCACATTCATTTTACTTTTTGGTGAAAGTGTGTTTGTTTGGTCATATTATTTAATAACTAGCAGGACCTGTGGAAATTCCACAGCGAATTCTTTCAAATCTAATATATTGATGTTGGAATTCTGTAGATGTTTAGTGTAAATTGACACGCCCTGATATTATTATAGTTCTTTTGTTAAATCTACAAAAGTATTTATTTAAGCTAGCATGGACGTTCGTAAAATAGGCTAAACTGTGATATTTACTTTTTTACACGTTTTGTATATATTATTATAGAGTCAATTTTCTATCGATTCTTACATATTATAAAGTTGTGATTTCAAGAATAATGACGTAAAATATGACTGGGATTCATTAGCTTGATCTGAAACCGAAACCAAACTTTATGAAAAAATATATGTATCTATTAGTCAGGCGCAGAGACACTATCACAAGTGAATCGTCAAAACACTTAGTGGTAGATCTTGTTTCTTGTCTAGGGCATTGAATGCCGTTCCCCCACTCCCGACACATCCCACCCCTCATAACTGGGCACTTGAGAGTGCTTGAGTAACACGCATGACTGTGAAATTAGATTGGGGTGATTATCTTCTGATGGGCTGAGGGTACCGGATTGACAGTTTCTGGCTGATGTTTCGGACTGGTAGTACAGGAGCTCTAACTCTTTCGTAGCGCTTACAGCGGCTGCTCCATCAGCAGGTGTATAATATCGGGATGTTTGTAGTGCCATGTCGCTCATGGAAAGAGACGCTGCACTTATCCCCGATGGACTTTCCTGAGGCCACAGTCCTAGTTAAAGAAAGGTCAGCTTATGGTCTACTTGTGTTGCATGTCTGATACCCTGCATAACCTCTTGTTCAGCTCCCCCTCACCTAACTGGAAATCTTTTAAAACATGATGACAGTGCAATAAAAACAAATAAGCTTAAACCAGGCCTAGGGACAAACAAATCCAACTTGCCTCCTCCCTTGAGGCTTGCATTTACTAACATCCGTGGGCTTAGAACTAATTTAGCTGATGTTGAAGCATTTCTCCTAACAAATACCCCGGATATCTGAGCACTAAGAGAAACTAACCTACACTCCTCCATCCCCTCTAACTACTTTAACATGCCTGGCTATCTCCCACTCTGCCGTAAGGACTCTGACAGACATATGCACGGACTTGGAGTCTACATTGGTAACACCCTCCCCCTGACTAGAGAAACAAGCCTAGAAACAGAGGATCAAGCCTTTATGTGCTTTAGACTAAACATACAACACAACATTAGCTACTTTTATTTTCTCTACCGCTCTCCCTCGACCCAGGACTGCACATTAATAAACAAAGTCTCTGACAGCATAGAAACACACCTCTCCTTCGACACTAGCGTACAAGTACATGTATTTGGTGACTTTAATGTTCACCAGAAAAACTGGCTTGGGTTCTCTACTCACACAGATGCAGCGGGCAGCACAACACATAGTTTTGCTATATCTCACTCCCTATCACAAATTGTTACGTTTCCAACCCGTTTCCCTGACCAACAAGAACAATACGCATCACTTTTAGATCTGTTTCTGACTACAGTTCCCGAGGATTGTACAACAAATACTGACAGCCCACTCGGGAACGCTGAACATGCAGTGATAATGGTAGAAATCGCTCTAAACTCTAAACCAAAACTGAAGAGCCAGTGATCAAAACAACCAGATATTATAAAAAGGCTGACTGGGAAGCCATCAGAGATCTTATCAGAGATGCTCCAGTGGGAAATATTTTTCTTTTCCTGCTGTAAATAATGGGCAATCAACAATTCACCCCCTAACCAACAATCACGAGGTTGTTTGCTCAGAAACCGACAAGGCTAATATGCTTGCCAGCCGGTTTGCATCCAACTCCACACTGGACCCTTCCAACTACCCCTGCCTGACTTTCCTTTGCGGACAGACACCACGCTAGACGATCTAAAAATCGCCCCTGCTCAGGTACACGCTATCATAAAAAACCTTGACACTTCAAAAGCATGTGGACCTGATCTCATTCCAGCTGTGCTATTAAAAAAGTTCTCAGCCGAAGTAGCTCCAGTTCTCTCCAAACTCTACAACAAACGCCTTAATGAATCATGCTTTCCGGGCTGTTGGAAAACTGCTTCTGTGGTACCAGTATTCAAGAATTCTGGCGAAAGAACTGACCCATCAAATTATCGCCCCATTAGCCTCCACCCACTTTTCGCCAAAATATTTGTGACCATAATTAACCATGCTCTAGTCCAGCACCTTACAGATGCTAAACTTCTGACTGACCAACAATATGTATTTAGACAAGCCCGTTCTACAGCTGACATCCTCACTGTAATCTCTGAACGTATATACCATTCACTGGACAAAGCGGGGGAGGGCAGAGCGGTAGCTCTAGATATATCTAAGGCTTTTGACAGGGTCTCCTCAGGAAAATTAAATCATACGGTATCACTGGTAGAATACTTAACATAATTAAATCCTTCTTCGATAAGAGAAAAATCCAGGTTGTCCTCGACGGTCGTACATCTAAACAGTGTGATATAAATGCGGGAGTGCCTCAGGGGTCTATCCTTGGACCTCTATTGTTCCTAATATTTATTAATGACCTCCCCGACAAAACTGCCTCTGAGATGGTATATATGCTGATGACTCTACAATCTATAACAGGCATGACAGGAAAACAAATAAACACATATCCAAAGAAATGGCAAAAACACTAGAGGATGACCTCCAATCTGTAGTGGAATGGGGACATAAATGGATGGGCATATTCAATGCTGCCAAGACTAAACTGGTTTCCTTCAATAATTACAAGAAACCTTCTCTGCCACCAATAGCAATGGCCTGTGGCTCCCTGTCTGAGAGTACATCTTTCAAACTGCTTGGCCTAACGTTCACAGGAAACATGAGTTGGAACAATTATATTGAAAACATTGCCAGGGCCGCTGCGAAAATGGTAGGCTCTCTCTACCGTGCTAGAAAACTACTAACACCTAAAAGTATCCTGTACCTCTATAAGGCCACCATTCGCCCATGTATGGAGTATTGTTGTCACATTTGGGCTGGTGCATCTGCTACTAGTCTCTCGCTCCTAGACAAGGTTCAAAAGAGAGTCGCCAATCTGATAGGCCCTGAACTGACATCTAAGCTTCAGCCTCTGTCCCATCGACGAAACGTTGCATCCCTCTGCCTGTTATACAAGTACTTTAATGGTGAATGCTCTGACGAACTGCAGACACTTGTTCCCCCACGACGTAGACACCCTCGACAAACCCGACAGGCAGCTAAATCCCACCCCACACAGTAGAGATCCCTAGATGTAAAATATACTACTCCAGTAGTGTCTTCCCCAGAACCGCTAGACTCTGGAATTCCATTCCAGGTTCCTGCTTCCCTAACTGTACTGACATGCAGAAGTTCAAGTGTAACGTGAACCGACATCTTGCTGCCCAAATCCGAACATAGTTCCCCAGTGGTTGCTGCTCCTGATAGTAGCCCCCTACACCAAAGTGGCAATGTGCCTTGTTTGGGGTGAAAATGTAATAATTTTTTTTTAAAAAACTAGAGTTGAGAGAATGGTATAAAGTTGTAGCACTCTTTCTGAAGTCAAGCCTGAGTCTTTTTGGACATGTGGGCTGGCATTGAATCCTGCTGCCACACCAGAGGTCACTTGATTGCACACTCTTCAGAACATCCGAAAATGTAGTGTAGTCTTCACTTGAAACCACACCAAAGACAATAACCGAAGACAAAACATGATTTCACCACCCCGGGCACGTCCCTGTTATTCGTAGCAATCCAGCGATTTTGAAGGTGCTGACAATGGTCCTGTTTTCATAACTTTGATCGAGAGAGCAATAGTTGTACAGCGGCGCGTTCGATTCCTCTCGCATAATATTGTGTCACTTTCAGAGATGATAGAAGGCTCTTATCGCTCTTGGCATTTGTACACAACTGGCCAACTAATAGAGAATCTGCAACAAAAAAGAAACAAAAAGAAAACTGTTTTTCATCAAACCTGAAATGGAATCATGTCGTCTTTTCTAGGGCGACAATTTTATCGTTCTACGCTGGACATTGTGTGACATTAGAATAACGCGATCAGTTTTCCAACGACGATTTTATGTTAGTCTTCGATTTTAAGTATGAATTAAAAGTCAGCACAAGTTGCTATTTAAAAATCAAAAAACTTCATTAAAGAAACAGGTGTTTAATTCAACTAGGATAAAGCAATGGAACAAGTGCTGATGTATTATAAAGTAATTATCTGACCCTGGTACTATGTAGCCGAGTGTTACATGTCGTATAACCTATTAGAATCGAAAAAACTGCTTCTCCTACAAGACTTTTCTGGTGAAGATATTGGCTTGACACCGATCAGAATGATAAATATAGCGATGCAAATGAAAAATCATCTCTCCCGTGGAGTCAACAACAATATAGTCACAGCCCGGGTTCTTAAAGTAATAATGCATGCAGTCGAGACATACAAGGGTTTATATGCTGGCAGATTAAGAACGAAATTGTCGCAGCTTATCCTTTGTCTAAATGAAAGTAAACCCTGTTATAACCCATTTCTCAATACTAAACTGAACATCTTGCACCTGTTTGTCATTGGATTACTTGGTGTAAATCAAGTCATTACGGTGTTCTGCATATGATTTCATTTTAGAAATGTTATTCACTTTATATTGTCGGTTTGTTACCAGAAATCTACCTACGTTTTTAACGAGCGAAACAACTTTTATATGTAAGTATGTATGTGTAACAGAGTGCGTATGACCGCGTGTGAAAATAACAGCAGTAGCCGTTAAAGCACGTATGCAAATTAGCAGGTGTGCGCGAGCATGCGTCACAGAAAAAGGAAAAAGACTTTACGTTATTGATGGAGAACCAAAGTGTGTACCGGGTACAATGAACGTGTGAAAATCGAGGGCGAGAAAGTCTGAGGTCGTCGGGTTAGTTGGCGGAGACTTTTGAAGGGCACGTGTGTATGCAACAAGACTATAATGAAATATAATGAAATATAATTAAATGTTTTAGAAGAACAATGAATAAATGTATTTCATTTGTGTAAAACGGTTTTGTCTTCTGATGGGGGTAGATATTTATTTGCTGCCCACCTCAGCAAAATGTGGCACAAGGCCGGAAAGTGGGATACCCGCAGGCTCCCCTAAAGGAGGGGCACTCCTGCAATTTTAAAAATTGCCTGAGTAACCCCGTCGGCATTCCCCGGTCGGGGCGCCTCAGGCAGCAAGCAATAAACTTGCCCCACCGGAAAGCCCGGTGGCAAGGCCTGGGAGGGTGGACCTCCTAGGTATTACCCAGGCGGTTTACCTCAGTCCAACAGGTGCTGGCCGGTTCCCGACCCTTCACCTGTTGGGCTGAGTGTCAAGTTAGGAATCCTTGACTGGTACTACCCTGTCTCCCTGCAGCCGAAGCCGCTAGGAGACACATCCCATCATAAGAGGTTTATAATGGGGGTATATATTTAATTGCCGCCCACATCGGCAATATTTGGCACAAGGCCTGGAAAGTGGGATACCCGCAGGCTCCCCTAAAGGAGGGGCACTCCTGCAATTTTAAAAATTGCCTGAGTAACCCCGTCGGCATTCCCCGGTCGGGGCGCCTCAGGCAGCAAGCAATAAACTTGCCCCACCGGAAAGCCCGGTGGCAAGGCCTGGGAGGGTGGACCTCCTAGGTATTACCCAGGCGGTGTACCTCAGTCCAACAGGTGCTGGGCCGGTTCCCGACCCTTCACCTGTTGGGCTGAGTGTCAAGTGACGAATCCTTGACTGGTACTACCCTGTCTCCCTGCAGCCGAAGCCGCTAGGAGACACATCCCATCATAAGAGGTTTATAATGGGGGTATATATTTAATTGCCGCCCACATCGGCAATATTTGGCACAAGGCCTGGAAAGTGGGATACCCGCAGGCTCCCCTAAAGGAGGGGCACTCCTGCAATTTTAAAAATTGCCTGAGTAACCCCGTCGGCATTCCCCGGTCGGGGCGCCTCAGGCAGCAAGCAATAAACTTGCCCCACCGGAAAGCCCGGTGGCAAGGCCTGGGAGGGTGGACCTCCTAGGTATTACCCAGGCGGTGTACCTCAGTCCAACAGGTGCTGGGCCGGTTCCCGACCCTTCACCTGTTGGGCTGAGTGTCAAGTGACGAATCCTTGACTGGTACTACCCTGTCTCCCTGCAGCCGAAGCCGCTAGGAGACACATCCCATCATAAGAGGTTTATAATGGGGGTATATATTTAATTGCCGCCCACATCGGCAATATTTGGCACAAGGCCTGGAAAGTGGGATACCCGCAGGCTCCCCTAAAGGAGGGGCACTCCTGCAATTTTAAAAATTGCCTGAGTAACCCCGTCAGCATTCCCCGGTCGGGGCGCCTCAGGCAGCAAGCAATAAACTTGCCCCACCGGAAAGCCCGATGGCAAGGCCTGGGAGGGTGGACCTCCTAGGTATTACCCAGGCGGTGTACCTCAGTCCAACAGGTGCTGGGCCGGTTCCCGACCCTTCACCTGTTGGGCTGAGTGTCAAGTGACGAATCCTTGACTGGTACTACCCTGTCTCCCTGCAGCCGAAGTCGCTAGGAGACACATCCCATCATAAGAGGTTTATAATGGGGGTATATATTTATTTGCTGCCCACCTCAGCAAAATGTGGCACAAGGCCGGAAAGTGGGAATCCCGCAGGCTCCCCTAAAGGAGGGGCACTCCTGCAATTTTAAAAATTGCCTGAGTAACCCCGTCGGCATTCCCCGGTCGGGGCGCCTCAGGCAGCAAGCAATAAACTTGCCCCACCGGAAAGCCTGGTGGCAAGGCCTGGGAGGGTGGACCTCCTAGGTATTACCCAGGCGGTGTACCTCAGTCCAACAGGTGCTGGGCCGGTTCCCGGCCCCTCACCTGTTGGGCTGAGTGTTAAGTGAGGAATCCTTGACTGGTACTACCCTGTCTCCATGCAGCCGAAGCCGCTAGGAGACACATCCCATCATAAAGGAATTATAATGGGGGTATGAGACGAATGGATTCGCCAATCATTTTTATAACCAACGGTTGTGCTAAACAACCAATGAAAACGTCCCAAAATTATTATAAAAATTGTCGAATTTTTGGATTCAATCAGTTCGCCGTTTACTACGTCACGGACCGCATTTAATTCTTGCCCGCCATCTTGGTTACTGATCTGAACTACGCCACCATCTTGGTTATTGATCTGAACTACGCCGCCATCTTTGTTCAACACAATATCTCAGAACTTAAGAGGTTAACTACGCCACGGACCGCATTTGATTCTTGGTCGCCATTTTGGTTATTGATCTGAACTACGCCGCCATCTTTGTTCAACACAATGTCTCAAAACTTAAAAATTTGCACTTAAAAAATGCCAAGTAAGAGATTTTTTGTTTGTTTGTACTTTTGCGACGGTACCAGACAGCGTGTGGGTTCTAGAGAGGTTTGAACTGTAGCAACTGTTAAAAGGTAACAGCAACAACTACGTTACATATGTATGTATGCTAATTAAGTATTTGCGAAGACTAACATAGAATATCACATTTATTGATGCCGATATCTTGTACTGCTTACCTCATGAACCAACTGTGGCATTGTGTATTTGACATTTATTTCATGGTTATCATTCATGTCAAAGAATTGTTTTGGTCAACATGTCGCTTATGGTTATTCTCATCGAGCAAGTAAATAGCCTATTATCAACCGAGTTACATAAAGTAACGAATTGATGAGCAAGTAATTAAGAAAATGAAATCTCTTTTCACTCGTGAGTGAAATTGAAAATTAAATATTTATTTTCAATCATTAGCCAAAATTTTTCATCTGACAAAATTTCAAGTGAATGTTCCGATTATTTGTTTTTTTTTCTTGGTTTTGAAGCAGTTCTCACTCACCTTGGCCTTGTCTGTTTTACTTTCTATATAGGTGCTTCTGTTTTTATTCCAAACTATATGTGGTAAGTGAATGTTTCTTGGTTCTTTTTATTCCAGACTTGTCGGCTATTTTCATTTTTGTTGTTCGTTATACGATGTGGATCTTCTTTTTTCTTTCACTTATTTCCTAGTCGGGTCTTTTTTTCCGTGTTTTGAAACTTTGATGTAATGATGCCTATGTTTCTTTTCTATATTTTTCTTGTTCTCTGACAAGTAACGTTGTCGATATAACGACAACTGGTATGTCAACATAGGCACTCACCAACACCCACCCACCCCACACACACACATATATATATATATATATATATATATATATATATATATATATATATATATATATATATATATACAACAAGAATTAGCAGTCTTCCGTATTTTGACGATGGCACGTAGTGGAGTATGCTAAAAATTAATATAAAATGTTATCGAAAAGGGATGTCAGGGTAAAGAATAGTTCTTGATTCCCTTCATCCCGTAACAATTGTTTAGTGACCTTGAGGTAAAATCTTAGCAAATAGAGCAAAGGTGGCTTTGTACGAGCTGGGTTCGAATCTCATGACCGTTGGGAATTGTTATTCTACACTGATGATTGCATAAGCGTGAAAAACTAGTATCTTAAGGTATAAATGAATAATTACAATTCAATAATTATATATATATATATATATAATTATTAAATAATTATTATATAAATATATATATATATAAAGCAAAATATAATTGCCAAAGGAAACAAAAACGTCCACTTAAGAATAACTGTATACATAAACATGTTAATTACTTTTTTACAGTAACGGAGACACATCTTAACCAACCTCCGGCAACAAACTTGGTGACACCTACACTATCTCCAATAAGCGCTTTGAATCCTTTGCAATCTTCAACCCATACGCAGTCTAACCCTCATGAGCAATCTGATTCCCTTCATATCCAAAACCCTATTGCCTATCAATCAATACAGAATGAACCCCACAACCGGGCCTACTTAGCAATAATCTGAATAATAGCACAACTAAACAGGAAGACCAGCAAGAAACGAATATTAACAGTCTCCTTCCAGGTGAACCAATTGTACCCATATTTCTAGCTCTTACAAAGAGTGACCCACATTTAACTCTGCGTTTCCCTTCCTTTTCTTTTTTTTCCTTTTCTTCTTCTTCTTCCTCACATTCTGCTTTTTCTTTTGAATAATCACTCTTAACTTTTCACCCGGCCAAATGGAAGCGGTTTTGGCTCTCTTCAATTTCTTGGAGCCCCAACTGTCTGATGACGTGCTTTTCATTTTTAAACCATTGTTGCGGACACAGAACGCTTAATTTACCTGCAAATTTTTAACCTCCACTACACTGGACTTCCTTAAACACGGTTAGTCATCATTTTTTAACATTGAACTCTGAATGAACTTTCAACATGAACTGTTTTATATATTTATATCTTATGCTTTTTTAGTTTTATGACTACAAATCATAAAACTTTAAGTTTCAACCTATGTAGTAACCAGCAAATACATAGAAATGTTTCGCTAACAATTTTTTCCTCTGATGAAAAGTAATAGCATTCTTTGAAACTCCGCGAATTAAGGAGCACCCAACTTTGAAGTATTTTGCCAAATAATAAAACTACTTTACAACTCTGTTCTTTTTTTCTTCCTACTCTTCTTATATATATATATATATATATATATATATATATATATATATATATAGTGTACTAACAAGAAAATCTTTGTGTATTACTCTTCGATGACATTAATTCTTTTATATATTTGAAAATTAATCATTTCACATCTGCAAGAAGCCTTTATTTTCATATTATTTTATTTGAATTCTACTTTCATACAATGTTACAAGGTAAAGTTCATAAATTAAATTTTATTTGAAATTATATATATATATATGTATATATATATATATATTATCAATGCGAAATATGGATGACACTATCAGTCGCTCCCTGCTAGCCGCATTACAAATCTGATGCTAGTTTAAAGTAAGAAGGGTGATTCTTAAAGTAAATTCTACTTGCGGAAGTCATTAAAGCCTTATATGAAGCACTTAAGGCAATACACTGGGTAAATTTAAATTGGTCGTCCTAGCAAAGGAAACTTCAATTGGCGGTTATGGGAGTTAATTTCTGTGGAATTGGAGATTACATACAGAAGTGCTAAAGGCAAATCAGCCAAAATAAGAACGGAATATCTCAATTTGCGGAAGCAATTCAACGAAAACTTTTCTCTGTTAACATTACAATAAATTTTGTAATGACTAACCAGACTTGTTTCCCGGTATTTTCTATTTAAAATATAAAATATTGTAATACTAACCTTAATAATCTTAATAATCAAAATTATCCATTCCGCTTAAATAATCTACGTAGTCTTTCAACGTGTTTAACCTTGTAAGCGGCCAAAAGAGCTACAAATAGCACACACACACACACACACACACACATATATATAATATTTTTCTAAAGCTTATTAAAATCTATTAAAATTTGCTATATCTTAACAATTTTTGGTTTTACCAGATAAAAACCTGAAGTTTATTATGTTATAAATATTTTTTTCTAATTTTATATACAATTTTAAGTTTTAAAAATTAAAGAAAAAACACCCGTTTGACCCATTTTCTACCGTATGTCAATAAAACATCAATATTTTTTATGTCTAAATAAAATTTAGTATGATGGGCTATAAGAATATACAAAAAAATACCAGAATATACTTACTTTATCTCTTCTTCTCTATTCTATTCTATCTATTCTATATATATATATATATATATATATATATATATATATTATTATTATATTATTTATATATATATATATATATATATATATATATATATATATATTTTATTATTTTATTTATTATATAAATAAAATGAACTCATTTTTTCACGTCTGATTTTGACATTAATAGGATTAAAAATCAAGATATTTCATGCAAATATAATATGCACAAACGGCAGAACAATATCTGAGGTGTGTTATAGGCTTATTATTTCTCAAATTCCTCGATAATCTTAGATTTCTATACTTTTTCTGCTGAGAAGTCACGGCCAAAATCGGTTAAGGTCAATGGAAGTGGTAAAATATTTTCTCTCTAATAAATTCCTCCTCCCCCTGCCACCACTTAACACCGTTTGGGGATCGTTCACAAGGAACAGTTGAGAAGAGAACACCGGTTTGGCTTCGTAGTTCTTTCATGTGAAGTTATTTAAAATCACTAAACTAAGCTGCAGTGCTCTGTGGCGTAGTGGTTAGCGTGCTGGACAATTCACATTATATTTTCACGTTCGCGCCGACCTACCGTAGTCGTTTTTTTTTGTTTTTTTTTCCTAAACAACTGGAACGGACTTTTCTTGGTGGCCGAACTGTTAACGTTGCAGATGTTTGTTTTTTTTGTTTTTTTTTTCACACTTTATTTTCCTACTTTTACTCATGACTCCGGGTTTGATCCTTCCTCCTTACCTACCATAACATTTTTTAAAACTCCCCCCCCCCGTCCCGGAAACAAACACTCGGGCAACGCCGGGTACCCCCGCTAGTATATAAATAAAATGAACTCATTTTTCCCCGTCGGATTTTGACATTAATAGGATTAAAAATCAAGATATTTCATGCAGATATAATATGCACAAACGGCAGAACAATATCTGAGGTGTGTTATAGGCTTATTATTTCTCAAATTCCTCGATAATCTTAGATTTCTATACTTTTTCTGCTGAGAAGTCACGGCCAAAATCGGTTAAGATCAATGGAAGTGGTAAAATATTTTCTCTCTAATAAATTCCTCCCCCCCTGCCACCACTTAACACCGTTTGGGGATCGTTCACAAGGAACAGTTGAGAAGAGAACACCGGTTTGGCTTCGTAGTTCTTTCATGTGAAGTTATTCAAAATCACTAAACTAAGCTGCAGTGCTCTGTGGCGTAGTGGTTAGCGTGCTGGACAATTCACATTATATTTTCACGTTCGCGCCGACCTACCGTAGTCGTTTTTTTTTGTTTTTGTTTTTTTCCTAAACAACTGGAATAGACTTTTCTTGGTGGCGCAACTGTTAACGTTGCAGATGGGTTTTTTTTTTTCCTACTTTTACTCATGACTCCGGGTTTGATCCTTCCTACTTACCTACCATAACATTTTTTAAAACTCCCCCCCCGTCCCGGAAACAAACACTCGGGCAACGCCGGGTACCCCCGCTAGTATATAAATAAAATGAACTCATTTTTCCCCGTCGGATTTTGACATTAATAGGATTAAAAATCAAGATATTTCATGCAGATATAATATGCACAAACGGCAGAACAATATCTGAGGTGTGTTATAGGCTTATTATTTCTCAAATTCCTCGATAATCTTAGATTTCTATACTTTTTCTGCTGAGAAGTCACGGCCAAAATCGGTTAAGATCAATGGAAGTGGTAAAATATTTTCTCTCTAATAAATTCCTCCCCCCCTGCCACCACTTAACACCGTTTGGGGATCGTTCACAAGGAACAGTTGAGAAGAGAACACCGGTTTGGCTTCGTAGTTCTTTCATGTGAAGTTATTCAAAATCACTAAACTAAGCTGCAGTGCTCTGTGGCGTAGTGGTTAGCGTGCTGGACAATTCACATTATATTTTCACGTTCGCGCCGACCTACCGTAGTCGTTTTTTTTTGTTTTTGTTTTTTTCCTAAACAACTGGAATAGACTTTTCTTGGTGGCGCAACTGTTAACGTTGCAGATGGGTTTTTTTTTCCTACTTTTACTCATGACTCCGGGTTTGATCCTTCCTACTTACCTACCATAACATTTTTTAAAACTCCCCCCCCCCGTCCCGGAAACAAACACTCGGGCAACGCCGGGTACCCCCGCTAGTATATATATATAATTTCAAATAATTCAATTATTTCGCACAATCTCGTACATCTTAGAAACCAATTGCTTACCGCCGCCATCTGTCATTTTAGGTATGGAAGCCCAGTCACGTCTAAATATTTATTTAAGCATTTTCATGAATTTTTATATAACTAGACAGGCAAATACAATTTTTTAAATAATTGAATTAAATTATAATTACAAACGCCATTTATGGTAAAATATGTTATTTTTAGCTTTATAATTTTTTCCTTCATAATAATTGATCAATCAAGTTTAAAACGTTTGCTAGTACTTGTTAAAAATACAGAAAACTGGGGGTTATTTTTCTATTTTTACATCAAACATAAATTTTTAGTATTATATATCTCAGGTTAATATCATTTTTATACAGTTTTTATTTTCATGATTAAAATTAATTTTCCCATTCTTCTTTTCTAATTAATAATAACCAATGAGCCACACATTTTCCATAAACTAGATGATACTGTATTTTCCCCAATTTGTTATTGCATAAATCAAGTTGATGAAGATTTTCATGAGGATTTTGGTGGCCCTTAAAAGGGTCGTTTTTGGTAACCCTCTGGGGGATGCAACTTGTTGGAATATCACAACCATCATCTACGGAATCTCTTTCTTCATAGTTATACTCTATTTTCAAAAATGTACAACTTTTTGTAAACGTAATAGGCTACCGTATCTTGGAAAAACCGTAATACACAGACAATTATCACTTATAATTTTCCCACCCTGTTTTTTATTTTATTTTTTATTTTGGAGGGGATATCAATTCTTTAAAGCATTCTTTATGTACTGGTACATGGAAAGTTTGTACATTCTAAAATGATTTTTTTATTTTTTTAAAGATTTAAAAGTACGCCTATTTTAACGTTTTCGTAAAAAATAATATTTTTTATCCTCATCTGAAAGATAATAATTGTTGATAACGTGTTCAATGAATCTCACACTTCAAAACGCAATGGTTTATATGAGTCCAAGTTGTATAACAAATTATTAATTTCTAAGAAAGCTATAGTTATTCTTTTGTTTCATAACGTTTCGCTTTTGCAGAATTTGCACGATTTGACCTGTGTAAGAAAGTGGTATTAAAATATTTCTGCTTGTTTAAACGCAATATAAATTCTGGTTAATGTCTAACACAATGTTATTTCCGCTGGTGATTTTAAGTGTTTACTGATATGGATACAAAGATAAATCGCTGCAGTCAATTTTTAGGTAAGTAGAAATCTATTTCGCCAAGGTTATAGGACTTTTTGCTTTAAAAGCGGTTTAAAGTCAAAATCCATACTTACAGTCAATTCCTTAAAATTATAGTGATATTTAAGTCGCGAACCTTTGCTAGGGAAGAACATAACAATGATATATATATATATATATATATATATATATATATATATATATATATATATATATGTCTGAAGAAAGACAGTTCTTGTGAAAATTTTCAAACGTCATAATGTTTGAATTTGTCTGATTGGTCTTGAAACAATTGTAATTAACGATGAAATACAGATACTGATTATGTTAATCCAAAAATAGTATTTTTGTTTGCTTATTTTCTTTGCTTATTTTAATTCTTTGCTTATATAAAAACAAACAATTGTACTCTGTATATATGATTCGCTATATATGCGCTTTTATATATACATATATATATATATATATATATATATATATATATATATGTAAGCGTAGTTGAACTACGCTGATGAGAGGTAATGACCTCGAAACGCGCGTGTACGTAGATTACTGTTTTAAAAATAATAAATAAATAAGAATGTTATATACGTCCAAACAAATTTTTAAAAAAGGGGGCGACTTTCTAAGTAAATAAAAAAATGAGCTCCGAGGCGGCGCCAATATTAACCGTATGTATCGCTTGAAAAAACAACAATAACAAAATCTAAATTTATAAGCGATAAAAATAAACAGTATAATTCATCTAGGGATTATGGCCTAACGGTTAAGGCACCGGACTGTGGTAAACATGGTCTGAGGTTCGATCCCTAGAAACAGTTGAACTACGCTGACGAGAGGTAATGACCTCGAAACACGCGTGTACATAGATTACTGTTTTCAAAATAATAAATAAATAAAAATGTTATATACGTCCAAATTAAAAAGGGCGCCTTTCTAAGTAAATAAAAAAATGAGCTTCGAGGCGTAGCCAATATTAACCGTATGTATCGCTTGAAAAAACAACAATAACAAAATCTATATATATATATATATATATATGCGCTTATATATATATATATATATATATATATATATATATATATATAACTACCTCATTTTCTAACATAAATTGATATAGGAAAGTATAAATTTATGCGTAAACTTTAAGTATTTACTTCAACAGTGCTTAATATGTAGGTAGAGCTAGTTAGTAAGTTATAAAATATATATGGCGATTAAGCTACACTGAATATCCTACGTCTCATCCACTTTAGGATTCTTCAGGCTTATGCCATATATATATATATATATATATATATATATATATATATATATGGCAAAAGCCTGAAGAATCCTAATATATATTTAGACAAATATTATTGAATAGCACGGAATTATTCTGTTTTACAATTTTCCTTTTTTATCTTCTCCAATCTCCGAATAGTCCTTTTTGTAAAACAGAATTATTCAATAATATTTGTCTAAATGAGAAAATGCTGCCTAAATATACACATATATATATATATATATATATGTAACTACTTCATTTTCTCACATAAATTAATATAGGAAAGTATAAATTTATGCGCAAACTTTAAGTATTTACTTCAACAGTGCTCAATATGTAGGTAGAGCCAGTTAGTAAGTTATAAAATATATATGGCGATTAAGCTACACTGAATATTCCACGTCTTATCCACTTTAGGATTCTTCAGGCTTATGCCTTCGCATAAGCCTGAAGAATCCTAGAATGAATGAATCGCGGAATAGTCAGTATAGCTTAATCGCCATATATATTTTATCACTTATTATATATATATATATATATATATATATATATATATACATATATATATATATATATATATATATATATATATATATATATATATATATGAATCATCATCATTGATGCTAAAACTATACACAAAATAAACAAGTCACCTTTATCTGGAGGTATTTTTTATATTCCCTTACTAAAGGTTAATTCCTGGAATCTATACTCCTAGGAACTGTTTTTTTTTTGTTCTGAATTGATATTCATTTTAAAAACCCCTTTCTTCTATTTATTTAAAAAGAAAATACAACTTTGTTCTATAAGGGTCGTGGAATTGTATTCATTTGCAAAAGATCTAGCTAATTTGTATATTCTTTTAAACGTTCATTTTAATTAATCCCTTATTAGTTTTTTTTGCGATTTTCTCATGGGATAATCATCTTTAGTGAACTATGACGTGTAAATATATATATGCAAATATTTTACATGATTTATACTTGCGTTACATTGGCGTAAAAAAGTTATAGTAAACACAAACCTCTTTCTATATATATTTATGTATACGTATATATATATATATATGTTGAAAAAATTTTGCCAACCAACCTCCCGTCAGTTTATCAGTCTATAGACATGAAATTTAATATATAGGCTATTCGTACGCATGCAATTAGATTTTAGTCGGGGAAAATCGGTGAAAAGTGAAAAATTTTAAAATGCAATTTGCTAGGTAAACGTCCAACGATGCCATTACGAATATGTATGCGTAACGTAATAGATATTGATTCATGTTTTAATTTTTAGCCTTGCAGCAAACATATCTTCATATCTCAGGCATTAAAGTCAAATTAAATCATAAGCTAAACGTTTTGGTTTCGATTCTAGATGGTTGCGCACGAGTCATTATTTTAACTTTTTAAACCATTACTATTGCGTTCAATATAATAATAAATACAAAATCTGCATGAATCAAAATATATTTTACAACCGGGCAATACCGGGCAGCCTGCTAGTATCTCTAAAAAAAACGGAATACTGATAATTGTAACTCACGATTTACATTATTAAATCCTTCCTGGATTTTTTTTTAATTTTAAAACGGGATGGTTCATGGATTGTAAAATACTTAGTTTTACTTGTTTCTGTTCTAATTTTGGGAGATATAATTTTATCGATCTTATAGGTTTTATTAACTGAATATATTTTTTTTAAATACAGTACGTGCTTATGTTTATTTGCCTATCTGCTGCATCCGTAAACATGATGACTGGCTTGTCCCAAGTATCGCCTTATTTGTCTCCCATTTGTTACTAGTAAAGCTATTTTAAAACTTGTTAATGGAAATGTTTATTATCTGTAACGTTTTGACCACTTTAGTTATGGTTTTCGTGATTTCCGTGCAACCGCTTATCATTAACACTTTACTTATACCTCGGTCTATTTTGTAACTATACAAATCTACTATCCAATAATATCGGGTTGTTATAGTGAAAGTTTCTTTCTTTTTTTTTTTACATAGGCATCCCCACTTATCAAGGCCAAGAGGCCACTCGAGGATAAGGGTTAAAGAGTGTACAGTAAACAATTGGACAGCATAATAATCTTTAGTAACGTAAATTTGGCAAATTTGTAAACTTATATGGAACCGCTCATCAAAAACTTGTTTACGTTAGACTTGAAGACAACCATATTGTAGTCAGCTGGAAAGCAGGAAAACGGAAGACAATTCCCTGAGCCTGCTTTTCTAAGAAAGAAGTTTTTGTTTGTAAAAATCTTGGGTTTGGATCGCAATTTAGTCGCTGAATGTGTTTTTGATTTCGCCACCAGAACGCAAGAGTTTTTACAGGCTTTTGAAATAATTCGGCATTAGCCGATGAATAGTGTCATACACAAATCTTGGATAGTCTTAATATCCGTTAATTCATGCTGAATGTTTCGAACTAAAGCGTGATAGGCTTAACTGATGTGTAACAGACCAATACACATTACTGGAAAAAGTGTCCTACAAAGACATAATAAAACATATAATAAAAAGTGTCCTATAAAGACATAATAACACATATAATAAAATACAAGTAGAAGGTGTAATTCCGATGTGTCATTGTCAGTTTGAAAACGACCGCTGTGAATGGCTTGATATATTATTCTGTGCAACTGACCTTTGTATAAATCATTTTGAATGACTTCCACATCTGTTCTATGTGTTGCTTGTACGTTAGCTTCAAGCGAGACAAAATATCGATTAATTTGCACAACGTTTCCAAGTAACGAAAGCATTCTCCCTCACCAATAGTAAACAGGCCGATATGTATCGCTTTAGTTTCTCTCTCAAATCGACTTTATACAAAACACTCATAACCACGCTAAAAGTGCTCGGCCACAGACGATAAATGGATTCAGAATGCGGCCATTAAAGTAAATTAGATTATGATGCAAAACAGAACTCATTGAACTTATGTATTCTCGGCGTACATGCTCCCGACAAACCTCCCAAGTGGAAAATCCCAACCCTTCACGGTTGAAGTGTGTAAAGTTAATACTTCTTCTCTCGTACTGCTAGACTGTGAATTCTCTCCACTATTTCCTGATTACCTTACTCTACTGACATACTGAAATTTAAATGTAATGTAAACAAACATTTTGCTGCTCAACTCTACAGAATCCCATGTTAGACACGATCACATATAGTAAACCCTTACGGTACAAATGGCAATATGACTTGTTTGGGGGTGACAAAAGTTTTTAAAATTATCGAGTTGGTAGATGACGAACATACATATACAGGATGTCCCAAAAACGGTCTGACTTATTTTTAGGTAAAAAAAAATTGAATAATTAACAATTAAATAAAAATAGTTATGTTTTTTTCTTAATGTCTGTAGAATGTCATTTTATTGTAAATCATAATTCATTTATATCTGCATCCATGCATATTATTTTGAAATTTTAGAATACCTTTATAAATTGGACTGTTGAATGAGGTAATATTTGTTGGCCCGCAAAATCACTTGATATAAACCCCTACGATTTTTTGTAAGAGTATGTGAAGTCCAAAGAATTCACCCACCTCCTTCGATATCTTCAAGAATTAAAACGAGCTATTCGTTCTGAAGTTGCTGCTATTCTGTCCTAAATAGTCCATCGAGTTCTTGAAAACTTTCGTGAACGTCCACAATCGTGTGTTAGCAATGATAGAGAAAAATTTGGGCGATTTAATATTTAAGACTGTGTTATATAAAATGGCATTCTATGTACATTTAAAAAAATAGATTCTTTATTTAATTGTTATTTAATGTTTTTACGAAAAAAATATGTCAGATCTTTTTATATAGACGTGGTAAAAATTTAAAAAAAAACATCATTATTTACATATATGTTACGTTTAATAAGCACTTGATACTGCGAGCTAATATTACAGGAAAATATCACGGAAAATCACTATCAGAAAACAAAGAGGATCTGAAAAGAAGAGTCGATCAAGAATGTAACCCAATCTACTTGAGAATCTAGTGCGAAAAACCGAATTCATGGACACGTTTTATTTAATTATGGCCATATTCTATTTCGTATAATGATTAGAATGTTTAGTAATAGGCGGGAGACCACAGTTCGATCGTTGGTCGATTTCTACTAAAGAATAAAAAAAAGTAATGCGTATTGACACCTTGGTTAAAGCTTAGCATTTTAAGGCGAGTAAATCGACTAATCCAGGGAAAGAAGTAATTCCTTTTCCTACGTCTTGGTATAGTAGCCAACGAAAGGAATTATTCGTGTAGTTCGCTCAGTTTATCCATGTATTTTTGTATACTGCATCAGTAATTTTATTTTGAAATAAAACTTAGCGGGAAAAAATTGTAAAAATAAAAAAATTCGTGTTTCTTTTGTAGAAATGAAAAACCAATCAAATTTTAAATAGATAGTTATTTTATTTATAAAACGAGATACGATAAGACTACCTCATATCAAGTGTTTAAAAAATAGAACTGCTTATTAATATTTAATCGTGAATCACTATTTAAGAGTCCTTATATTTAAGGAAAACTGTGATCGTCTTAAAGATTAACAGATACACGCAAATTAAAGTTTTCTTTTTATGCCATCTATGTCATCCTGTCATAACCGGTTTACAATTCGCAGGCTAGCGAGATGATATTAAGACGTTTAACATCAGCAACAACAACACCAACAGGTGTGTTTTGATTATAAAGTATAGAAATTTTTTATAATCAGTCTTTTGGTCATAGAGTCACTGCCACATGACGCTGCAACTATGATAATCAGCACCAGAGATCCCGGCTGCAGCAGCAGTACCGATTAGGCAAGAACAATAGCAACATGTGCTGATGCTGCTTGCATCACTGATAAAACAATGACAGATTCTACACGATTTAAGACAAGAGTCGATACCAAATACTGATACAAGAAGTTCTCAGAAAGTCACGTATCATTTCCCGAAAATTAAAACACGGTTTTTGTGTTACGCACGAGTATGTCTCCGTTTCAGTAGTCATAATCATGACTCATTCGCATTTACTTGTTCGTGAGTCATGGTGCACAATATAACGTCTAATCTTCTTTTCTTTATTAAGCCATCGTCAAAAAAAATTGTTAGCAACAGACAGAGGTTATCTAGTTAATTAGTGAATGCATAAAGCTTAGGAACATCAGGATAATTACACAATACAGAACTTCGAAAATGTGACAGTGATAAATGTCCATTCACAGTTCTTAGGCAGCACGTTCTGGACTGCAGGACTGTTATAATCCTGTTTAATGGTTACAAGGAAAACAGAACACGGGAATAGATTAGCTAAAGGTATTAACAAGAACATACAAAAGTGGGGATTGTTCGTATAGCCGACGAATCATCTTTGTTGGTCAACCGGATTACAACTTCCGCCTTACTAATAATACTAATAGGTAATACACACAACACCTCCACCTCCCAAGCTCATTACTCTGAAAGGTGTATTAGTATCTATATATTATTACGCGTGTTGTTTTGATCGTTATCATCGTGACCATCCCTTAGATTTAAAATGGAATATTCCAAATAGCTAATAAACATTTGAATTTAATAAAGCAAAAAAAAAATGGTGTCGCTGGAAACCATAATACTTAATTAGAAATGAATTATCTCCCTTTATGGTCACTAATTTTCAAAACAAATAACACCAGTCTTTTTACGGTTTCAAATCGGTTATTTAATTTTATATTTAAAAAAAAAGTCATATTGGGAGGAAACTAACAACCGTTTCTTTCCATGTTAAGAACGTTTTTATTTTTAAATAATAGCGATATTATTTCAGCACAGTTCATTTTAAATTCGTTTTTTGTTTCATATTTTTAGTCATTTGGTAAAACTTGCTTCGAACCCTCTGTTTTGCAGTTGTTTTAAAAAAAAGAACGGAGATTTAAATTTCGTTCCGTTTTAATCTTTTAAAAGAAACATTGCACATGCGCCAAAAAAAAAATCGAAAGTAATCGAAAGAATAACATTCTACAATCGTATTTTTGTGTATAAAAATGAAAGATTTTCTTTTTATAAAAGTACTATTTTATTAACAAAAACGAAATAATTTAATTTTTAAACGGAAAAAGTCATTTTGGTACTTTTTTACATAAGTCCAACCAACTGTTCATATTGAAAATGTCGACTTTTATAGGTTTGTATGCTTACAACGAGTAAACATCCCCAATCTCCCCATGTTAAGAACGGCTTGCGGAATAGAAATCCCCACCCTCCCTATGTAAAGAGCGGCTTTCGGAATAGACATCTCCAACATTGTCAACATACCTTAAAACCTATAAAAGTTGGCATGTCGAATGTGAACGGTGAGTTGTACGTAAAGTAAAACTGAACAAAATTTAAATTTCCGTTTCATTTTAAAACAGCCTTAAAACAGTACGTTTTCCGTTTTCCTATTCATTTTATTTTTTGTTTAATTTAAAGATAAAACATTTTCTTTATTTTTATTGTATGAGCATTGGAGCATATAAATAACACAAAAATATTTGAAACCCAAAATATTGATTGTATAAATTCTTAATTAAAGTAAAATTGAATAACTGTTTCTTGGGAATAGTGTGGTGGGGGAAGTAATATTTACCAAAAATATATATTTCGTATAATTTAGATAATCTCTAAAAGAAAGTCTAAAAAAATATATAATATTGACGGGGGGGGGCAGACCGATCTTTTCCCAAAGTAAAAGAATCGCAAATGAATAGTAATAATAATGAAAGAAGCTCAAAACCACGCTATCATAAATTAGTTCATGAAATGGGGACTGATTTACTAGTACGTTGTATGTGAAATTGAACCCCCAACATAATCTGTAAATACTGATTTTCTTTTACAATTTTTTATAATCTGGTAGATTAGTGCCAACTCGATTATAATCCACGGAAATAGTTGAAAAGTAACGAGAAAATAATTTGTCATGAAAGCGCGGAAAGTTCATATGCATCAATAATCGTTTTATTTATTGATAAATTGACTTATATATAAATTGAGTTTGCAATGAATTAATGTTCATTTATATTTTTCAAAAAACAAAACATGGTAACATTTTCAGCAATTTAGAAACGACCATTTAAAAATTTGATAAGATTTCTTACAGACGATCTTTTGATACTGTACTTAAAAATCTAATTTTGAACCTCCATTGTTTTTATATTTAAGTACTTAACTAACGAAAAACCAATGACTAGTAAGTTGTTCCTAACTCCATGCTTAATTTGCAAGAAAAACTGACAGTAGATCGATTTCATTTTTTCAAATATTTTTATTATAATAATTTTTAGAGCCAATAAAGTCTATTGGAAAAAAAAGACGCTTCCAAGTGAAACGTAAATTATGACAGAAATCAGAAATCTTCGAAAAAATCACATTAAAAAAATCTACAGTATCTCCTAAATTATACAATATAATTTCAAAACAAAATAACAGATTAGGACAATGACACCTTTTAATAATTATTATAGTAGTTTATTTAATTTGTAAAAGAGAAAACATTGAAAAAATAAAAAAAAATATTAATCTTTATATCCCTTTTTTACAGAGCTGAATTATGGAAATATTGACTTTCAATTTACTTTTTTAAAACTTAATTAATGAATTCTCTCTACAATTTTTGTTTTTAGTATGAATTAAATCATTTGGATCCATTAAATAAGATTTAAAGAAACATTTCCTCTCAATTTAAACATTTTCATTGAATTTTGTTTCATTAATTAAACAAATATTTATTTTTTTAATTATTAGATATGGTATAGTTTTAATTTTTTAAAAAAATGTTTTTTCTACATCAGAAAATAATTAAGTAAATTGGTTTTATTCAAAGTGAATAGGTATTTTTTTTTTCGTTTTACAATCAGTTGGAAATAAGTCATACAACATCAATTATGACAGCGATTTCTATAGCTACATACCTAGAAAATGGAGCTATTGAACCTGGCATAATAATAAAGGACAAAAAAGGAGCAAAATTTGTAGAAAGTGTCCCCAGTGATGCTTAGTATAACAAATCTGAAAGGAAAATGATGCTAAAATACTAAGATGTACGACATGAGAAGAAACTGGAATCTTAGGAAGATCTCCATTATTCCAGTAATTATCCCAGTAATTATAGGAGCAACCTTCCTCATGCTAAAGATTTTCGAAACCTACCTGGCAAATATACTCTGTGAACGAAGTGCAAGAGAGGTACAAATATTGCTGTTAAAGGGATACTTAGAATCTCAAAAAGATCTCTTGATTAGAATGTAGAATATAATAAGTGAAGGTCTAGCATCCCCAGCTAAAGTCAAGTAAATTTTTTTAACTGTATACAGAAATGAATGAAAACATAAAATAAAAGCTTGGTGTATTGAACTATTTAATTTCTTACCATTAATTTTGTAAAATAAAAGAAATATATTAATTAAAATGATGTTATCTTTTTCTCGGTTTATATTTCATTTTTTTTTTAATTTTAAACACAATACAGAAATAAACATCTTAGATCATGCAAATTCAAAAAGCAAAATATTTTGCTCTGAATTCATTTTTAGTCATTAATTTACATATAATCAACATCCCCGCATATAATTGTCTTAACTTGACTTTAATTTTTCCAAAGAATGTACCAAATCGCCATCACTACAATGGAAGGTCAAATAAGTGCAGCAAGAGAACGACAAAGACGAAGGCGTCAGACGCTGTGGACTGAAGAAAAGAATAATATAAGATTTCAATGGAGAAATATAATGAGACAACAAATAACATGATTGGACAAGATAGACAACATATTTTTGAAAATGAAAAGGCCAGACGGTAGGGAAAAAAATAACATGATTGAAGAAAGCAGGCAACTTTATCTGGAAAATGACAGAGCCAGACAACGGGGTAGATCAATGTGAATGGAGTAGAAAGACCAAATATCCTATATTATTTTATAGGTGACATGAATGTCATTTGCCCATTTTGTAGAGCACATAGATTTCTAGGAGAAGCATTGAATTGTTGCCAAAGAGGAAAAGTTCCTCTCCCGCCCTTAGAATCCTCAACTCCGAAGGTTACTCAAAGGTAATCGCCAAGATGCACTTAATTTCAAAAGTAATATACGCAATTACAACTCATCACTTTCATTTGCATCAGTTTCATTTGCATCATTTGGAGCAAACATAGTCCGCCCTTCTGAAAGATATCCTATTGTGTTCGCTTACAAGGCCAAACCTATCATTATTCCAGTACTTTGCACCCAAATAATCAAGAAAAGGGGACATGTGGACAAATTGACATCTTAGACGCATCCCAAAGCAACTCGACTCAAGTGTAATTTACTAGAAAATAATAAATGTATTCAACGTGTCTTTGAAACCATATCTACAGTTATGGAGAATAATAATTATACCCAAGCTTACAAAAATATAGGGGCTATTGAATTAGAAAACTAAGCACGTACCATAAGGGAAAATGTACAACCAAGGAGAGTTTTAGATACATTTAACCGCTGGTCCAGATTTAATAATCCAATAAACAATGAAATTCCATTTCCACCCCTAAAAAGGCGCAGTGCCACTTTGATGTAGGGGGCTACTATCGGGGCCATAAGTTGCAGGGTTTCTATGTAGGGCGTTGAGCAGCAAGATGTCTGTTCACATTACACTTGAACTTCTGCATATCAGTACAAATGGGGAAACAGTAACCCAGGAGGGCGTTCCAAAGTCTAGCAGTTCTGGAGAAGAATTTATTAAAATAAAAGGCCTTCTTACATCTAGGAATCTCTACGATGTAGGGTGGGATTTTGTTGCTTGTTGGGTTCGTCAGGCGTATGTACGTCGAGGGAGTACAAGAGCTTGTAGTTCGTCGGAGCATCCAACATTAAAATACTTGTAGAACAGGCAAAAGGGATGATACATTTCGTCGATGGGATAAAGGCTGATTTGTTGGTGAGGGTGGTGCTCCACCTGCTAACAATAATAGTATTGTTTCCCCACATGATCAAGCAAAATAACGAATTTCTTATCCTGGTCCACATGATACATCCCATATTATTTCCAAATATTGAGCAAAGGCTGGCACATAAACATACAACATCACCCAGAACAATAAACAAGAGTTCGCAATAAAGTGACAATGCAATATTATTACAGATATCGCCTTGTAATTAGAGATAACTAAATAGCATTATCTTACGATCTGGTAAATTATTCTAACAATATGTAGTTAATGCATTCGGTATCTTGAGTGAAGGTTAAATAGCAACTTGTATTAGCTTAATCGTATAAAATCATTTGTTTTTCTGGTTAATTTTTCCGTAAACCGTAGACGCGAAAATGTCGCTTTATTCTTCGACGATTCAACGATAGTGAAAACTGTTCGAACAATTGACTAAAATAAGTTTACCACGAACTATTACCACGACGATAAGCAGTACGTGAAACTGTTACAGGAATACGCGACTGGAAATGTTGTTTTTGCGTATCGAATTACGTGTAGACAAAATCCTTAATTAGCACTGTTTCTAATTCAATCATAATGCAAGAACTCGAAATTTCACGTGTTAATTAAAATGGCAGCTTCGGGCAGTGTGTTCAAACCCCAGCGTCTGCTTTCTCTTTCTGGTTTTCTACTAGATGCAGCATGCGTGCTCACAACACCATTCTACGAAGTCTCTTGAGTCCGAAAGGCCCTCAAGTGGCGTATACTTGACGGGAAACATTTACTAAACGCCGAGGGACAATAAATATACACGGCCCACTGAACGTAGATCCAACACTCCCTCACACTAAGAAAACAAAACGCACAATAATATGCATAAACATTTTATGCCTATTCACGAAATAAACACGTTTGCTGAATTTATTCTTACGAAAACTCCTTTTACTCGAAACGTCACTTAGACTTTTTGTGAACACTTCATTCTCAACTCTTTTTTAGCATTGTTTTAACAAGTTGTCAATAAAATTTAATTGCATGGATAGACTATCATTATTTTTCTTTTCATGCATTATTCTAGTTGGTATTTTTAAACATGAAAAAATGACCTACCCTAATATATATATTTGTATACTTTGGCAGACTTTTGATGTACTATTTAATTAAGTTAGTTATTATTTTTCCATCTATTTTGTAGTTAATATGTAGGTTGTTTTTATAGTATACCTTGATAGTGCCGTTTATATTAGGTTTAGGGTATATGTTTTTATAGTGGATAGAATTTGAATAGAGTTTTATGTGTCGGTCTACGATTTTGTTAAGGAAGTTATTGTTCGTCCACGTACATTAACTGTTTTATTGATATAGAATTAACGAAAACGACTATAGTTCAAGTCTATTTACCTTCTGTTCAATTGTTTAAAACAACTTTCACACTTGTTTTATTTTCTAAAGTTAAATCATTCTCAAATTATACTGTTTCGGAGAAAAGTTGCTCATTTTGCAATGGATTGAAATTGAAAATATTAATGCCTCATTTTACAATGCTTTAAAATTAGAACGAGGTTCTACATGTTTACGTTGTCATGAGATATTACCAACCCATAGAACAATGAGTCAAAGAAAAGTTAGTCTAACTTATACAATTGGATTCATTTCATCCTTTCTGACAATCTTCTCATAAGTCGATACACTGATATCGATCCATATGATAAATACATAACCCAAACCCTGTCGAATATTATTCATCCTATGTAACTCAATCGATCTGATCCGTCATTTTCTCTCAAATATCGGGCGACACTGATCTTGGTGTCAAGACTTGTCAATCAAACTTTCTAACTATCTATGCTTAATTTCTAAAAACATATTCGGTTATAACTTATATGATACCCAAATATGTATTTATTTATTTTTTACTAGTAGGGGACGTCCGACCTTGCTCGATCGTGAAATACGCTTAAATATATATTAATTCATGCAAATTTCGTATTTATTATTACGGGGTTAATTCTCTGTTTAATATTATAATGTACCTGATATATAGTACTGATTATAAAAGTTTAAAAATAACTTGAATGCCAGCACATAAAATCGAAACCAATACGCGTAGAATACCGTTTAAGCTATCGTCAATAGATAAGAATATTTTTTAATTAAACCAGTTATGAATAAATTTGCGCATGTGCAAAAGTAATATAAATTTTTCGGCAAATTGAAATTAACATTTTAATTTCAACTTTGCCGACATATTTTTGTACGCGTTATTCATCCATCCAAACAAAGATTTTACTCGTTATAAATTATATATGGTGTATGATTACTATTTCTTGTTAATTTCAGTGTTATGTTATGTTTCCAATAGTTTAAGAGTTTATCGGTTAAATATTTACACGCAGGCAGACACACACACATACCTCAACTGTTTATTTTGTATATATTAAACAAAATCGACTATAGTTCATGATTATAATCACTGTTCAATTGTTGTAATCAACTGTCACATTTCATGAGTGTTTATAATTGGTCGATGTTTCTAAAATTAAATCATTCTTAAATTATACTGTTTCGGAGCAAATTTGCTGACTTTGCAATGAATTCAAATTAGGAATCAGACAGATATGCGTAGCTTAGATAAATATTTCTGTAGTTTTAACAAAAGTTACAATAATATCAGAGCATCTCTATTTACGCCATGAATACCAACATCAATATGAATTTAGGAAAACTCGTCCTCGGAAAATTCGTATTTGGAAAACTCGTTAATTTTTGCCTGATAGGACAACTGGTTCATTATTGAATAAATATCGATTGAAAACATGTTTTATGGCCGTTATTGAAGGAGATATTGTTTTTAAAAGGGAAGCCACATCCCATAATATTTTTTTAATATTTTTAATTGTTTATTGTTGTTGTAAAAAAATGTAATTGATTTTTCTAAGTGTTTTTTTTCTACCTAGCTTTGTAAGTTTTTAGTGGTTCAACTTATTTTAAAGAGTTTATTTAATGAAAAAAACAAGTAATATGGAGTGTTACTTTTGAACAAAAAATGAGAGGATCACTTCTTGGAGTCTCGATAATTTCTCAAAAATAGAAATGTAAGAAAATACTGAAGTAGATATAGTTTTAAAACGAGCCACCCCCACCCCCGCCTACAAAAGAAAATAAATTTGTATATGTTAAGGTAATGCAAAGATTACTGCTCGGAAAAAATCAAGCGACAGGTAGTGGATACGGTTGATTATGTAACGAAACCGAACCGCAGACACGAAAAATGAAACCATATATTTATTGAAAAATTATTTTAGTTTTTATCACTTTTTGTGTTATTACGAAACAAACAAAAAAACACTTCTTGTATTATCAAAAAATAAAACAAATATTTTATTTTAAAAAATTAATTTAGTTTTAACACTTTTTGTGTTCACGAAATAACAAAAAGCAGTTGTGCGGACGGCGGCCACCTTTTCTTGGTGCGTTTCACTAAACTGGCGCTAGGTGACGCTTCTCGGGCAAAAATATTAAAATTATTCATTTGTTGTTTACCTTTCAAAGTTACTTTAATTATTTATTTGTTTAAAAAAATTATTTTACTTTATAAATACCCAATGTTTCTTTCATTACAAAATTGTTTTATTAAAATTATATTTTTTACGCAGACTTTTAAATAAATGTTTTTACAATTATATTTTGATATATTTTCATACAATAAATGTTTTGGTTTTCAAATATTTTTTTCTGTTCAGAAATAAATTTTGTTTGTTACTTATTTGCCGCGTTATTTGACCAAGAAGAAATTGGAGTTATCGCCTCTAACAATAGTCGTCTTCTGCATACTGCAGAAGTGCACCTAAATGACTTTTAAACAAGCAAAAAAACTGTTATATTATCGCAAGAAGTGTTTTCAGTGCTTATGTATATATGTATTTTTGGTGATCGGAAAACGAGTTTTCCAGGTACGGGTTTTCCTAAATTCGTATTTTTGGTACCGCCCTATTTTTAAATAGATTTTTCAGATTAAATTCAAGATTTACGATATTATTTAATTAAATTGTTAGGTGGAAGCACAGAATAGTTACAACACACCCTTCTCCTCCCATGTTAAGAATGGCTTCCGAAATAATAACGCTATTATTTCAGCGCGGTACTAAAAATAC
Organism: Euprymna scolopes; assembly: GCF_053919585.1. Lineage (NCBI taxonomy): Eukaryota > Metazoa > Mollusca > Cephalopoda > Sepiida > Sepiolidae > Euprymna > Euprymna scolopes. Next base: position 18,004,752 of record NC_136485.1, read on the forward strand.
ATAAGTACCATGTTTTCATTTTTGTTACGTAATAACACAAGAATTTTTTAAACTAAATTAATTCTTTTAACTAAAATAATTGCTTTCTTTGATTTACATAAGTTTTTTTCTTTCTTTTTTTTTTTTGTTCTATAATAATACGAAAAGTGTTAAAACTAAATATTTATTTTGCAAATAAATATATGATTTCGTTTTTCCTGTCTTGACTCCGTGACTGTGTGACTCCTTGATCAAGTTTTTTTTTTTAATTTCATGAGGGTGCATAGTCGCCTTTAAAAATATCTCCTTCAATGACCGTCATCAAATGTGTTTTCAATCGATATTTATTCAATAATGGACCAGTTTTCCTACCTAGCACAAATGAACGAGTTTTCCGGGGACGAGTTTTCTAAGAGACGAGTTTTCCGGGAGCCATCAATATATTACATATTGTTTCGATGTAAGGTCATCCAGGATGTCATAAATTGTCGTTTTTCAAAGGAAAATCACATTCTATAACAAATCCGTTCCGTAAACCATATAAATTTATTTTCATGAGAAAACCTCTATGCAGAATCTTTGAAATAGCTTTGAATACACCAAGCGATACTGTCCTAACTTAATCTGCTCCATCTAGCGTATGATATATGCGTTCAAATATAAGAATATCCTAGATAGAACGTGCTTGCCTCAATTTATATTGATTGATAGAAAGAAGTTTAGTTTTAACGAAGTGGTGGAATGTCACTCGATTGCTTAAAAATCGAAACATTTTACAGAGGAGCAAGAATGGATTGATTGGGCGATAATTTTGAAGGTGAATTCTATCACAAGAATTCTTGAAGATTGGTTAAACAGAGGCAATATTTCAGCCATCGGGAAAGACAGAATCGTAACGACATTAGTTGTAAAGTTCGCAGGGGGCAAGGGTCAGTTCAGCAGAGCATTTCTTTTCTTTTTTTTTTTTTGCTATAACTCAGATAGGATTATGAATCACATGCTTTTGGAATGTCAATATTTTTTATGATTATCAGGTCATCAAGTGTAGTTTCAGTTTGCAATAGGGAAATTGACAGAGTTTATAGATGAAACCTTGATCTGGAGAAGAGAATAGTAACCATCTTTATAATTATTGTATGTATACCGTAACTTTTTTACTGGTGAAATTATCTATAATATAAAGGGCAAAAATCTGTTTAAATTTATGTATGTATATATGTATGTATCGCAAAAACTTTCAACAAAGGCGACTGTTTTTCTCGAAATCGGTATTATTTTGAAGCTCGCCCCTTCGGACGACAAATATTGAAAAATTGGCCAAAAACATTAATTCGCCATCAACTGGGCACTTTTCGACAGGAAGGATCGCTTTTGTCGCCGATATTTTCGAAAGTCATCCTCTCTTTTCGATTGTCTAGCCTTAATTTAAACCTACGTTACTTTCGGTTTGGCGATGGGCGCAACAACTAACGCGTCACGTTTTTTCCTCACGTTTCTTTCCTCCTTCGATGTACGGGATAGAGCCTGCCTTCCTACTGCTACTTTTTTGTGGTCACAATTTTCCTTTTTATTTATTTATTTATTTATTTGCTCAACAAACAACCTTACATACATATCCACTTTCTTTTCCGTCTCCTCGTCATTGGTTCCAGTCTGTCTGCCTACTACAACTTTCTTTTGCTCAACACACACCTATAAATACACGGGCAATGCCGGGTACCCAGTTTAGTTTATAATAAAAGATAAATCGTTTTACAAGATAATCATTTTTATAAAAATAAATAGTTTGTTATGAATTCAAAGCAGATGAATATAGATCTACTCGCATACACATACGTAATTCACATACACATACGTAATTCACGTACATATACGTAATCCACATATACATACGTAATTCACATACACGTACGTAATTCACATACATATACGTAATTTACATACCCATGGTAAAAGACGGATAAAATTATGCTTTCCACATAAATATGCGGATATGTATGTACATTCATCAATAATAAAAATTATTCTAAATATACTAAATCTGATTTAGTCAACGTTTCTTACTTATGCATTTAACGAACCAGATGTAACTCAGCATTTGCTCGGTTTTGTCCGACGCATGACGTCAACAGCCGGATATAACCGAGCGTTGCCGATTAAGCAGACGAGAATTTCGCTATCAATTGGAAGAGTGTCACAACTCAAGAAACGCTTATTTGAAGAGAGTTTTAAAAAGATAACTGACGAAATAATAATGTATATTACAAACCTTGCGGACCAGCTCCAGACCCCAGAGGCTGCACTAAACTTTTGCCAGCAACGGATATTGTTGGCAGAAGAGAAAAGGTGTTTATTTACATTTTGGCCAGGATTGTGTACTTGCAAAGAGAACAAGCCTTTCCGACGGTTACGGTTGGAGGTGTAGAAGTGTAACATGTCGTCGATGGACCTCCATTAGGATTGGGACCTTCTTCTCAAAACCATCGCGTGTATAATAAAAATAATATACTTATGGACGTTCGAGATGGCATCTACAAAAAATCTCCATCGCGAATGTGGGTTACGTTCTCGCCACACAATCGTGGATTGGAAAATTTGCTGCGTGATATATGCAGGGACTATTTTCTTAGGAATCCCCGGCAGATTGAAGGCCCAGGCCATACGGTAGAAATCGACGAGTCCGTTTTTAACCGCCGGCAGACTTGTGACACCGGTCTGGGTCTTCGGTGGATACGACCCCGCCGAAAAGGAGGGTTTCTTGGTCACTGTACCAAATAGGAAGGCCGAAACCCTCCTTCCACTAATAAATAAAAAGGGGTTTGTATTACTATACACATAGATTCGAAAAAGTTGTCAAAAAACAAATATATAACAAATATTATCAAAGGCAAGATAAGTTACTTTTCTACAAATCCTTGTTTCTGGCGAAAAAAATGTACAAATAATCCTTGTTCCTGCCCCCCCTTTTTTACGTTAAAAATTGAAAAAAAAAAAAGTTAACAAAAAAACTTGTTTTATAAGTGTTTATTTTTAAAACAGAAAACAATTTCAAACAATAATAATTTTAAAAAAAAACATAAATGAACGGTAGGTTTTTGCTTTTTATTTATTTTTTTATGTTTCTACATTTTACAATTTCATTGTACAGTTATTTTGTTGTAGCGTTGTTTTTATTTTATCGCCAACGCTCGGTTTTATCCGGCTGTTGACGTCATGCGCCGGACAAAGTCGAGCAAATGCTGAGTTACGTCTGGTTCGTTAATGCACAAGTACCCATTTTCTTACAATTTTTATAATTTAATATATAAAAAGCTATATGGATGTCTGTCTAAAAATCGCAGAGCGGCGCTCAGGCCCTCAAATGATTGGATTTTTTTTTACGGACCGTTTTTTTTTATGGGTCATTAGCAAGTTATAATAGTTTTTAAAGGGGTCAAAGAAATGGGTAAAAATTTAGAAAATCGTTATACATATTTTACATTAACTTTAGTTTATTGTTATATTTTCATTTTTAATCAGTTCATATGCATCTTACGTTGATACAGTGGTACTGCTTTGAATGCTACAGTTTCGGTTTCGATCATAGCTGATGGCACCCAAATACTTTTTATCACTTTTGAAATCACGGCTCTATAATAATAAATACGAAAGCAGGACAAATTAAAATATCATATTAAAAGGTATTTTACGACCGGGCAAAGCCGCGCGCTTCCCAGTTACTATAATGTCAATTGACATCTATCCATTCAACTTCTTACACTCCCCTGTTAGAGATGATCCCAAATAGTTACCGCTTACGTCTAAGTGGCAACACTCCTTGTTTATTGTGGAGAAAAGTAAACTGAATAATTTGTAGTATTCTAATTAACAGTTATGTACAAACAACTGGTCAAATCAGTCTTCTCATGGTAAGGCTTTCATCTCCTCTCATTGTAAACTGTTTCACTTTTGCAATTCTTATTGTATTGATTATTGTATCTATGACCTTTGATTTACTCATTCATTTTTTTATTATAAAGAAAATGTAATAAAAATTGAACAGATTGAAATAGTTCAATAATAACGAGGGAAAATATAATCACAATAATAATGTAATTTAGCGTTTTCTGTTGAAATTGAATGAAAAAGATGAAGAGGGTAATGTAGCAAGCACAAAGAGACTAACTAATTTTCTCGTTTTTTTGTGCTTTTCATTGATCTTGCTTTGCAAATTTCCCTTCTTCTGATACCAAACAATCAAACTCGAACTCAGTGGTTCATATTTTTTCGAAATACGTAAACAATAACCATAAGACGCAGTACAATAAACATTTTACCAAACGTTTTCATTTGTAAAGTGACAGTGAAATGGTCATTATTATAAACCAATAACGTATAGATGTAAGGAAACAGGGATTTATTGTTTCTGTGACGTTACTAATATTAGAAACGAAATATAATGTGTCGTATGTAACTGGTCTTGTATTTTCCGATGAGTTTCCATTTCAATAAATGCTTTGAAAGGAAAACGAGATACAATCTGATCAAGTACACGAACCAATGGTAATAAACTCATAAGCAAATTCAATTTGCTGCTGAATGGTCTTGAACCATTTTCTTTTTATTGTATGAATTTTTATACAATAGAGGATAAATTACGTTTATTCCACAGGTTATTACAAACAATAAACGTAAAAGAATAACATGAAAACTATTCAGAAACTAATATTCTCACATTTACGTTTTGATGTTTTAAACAAGCAATTATGCTTTGGAAAAAAGCCAATTTAATATTGATCATCAAAACGTATTCAATTCATGTATGTTTCTCCGGAAACACACTGAAGTGAAAAATAAGGTATATTACATTGCTGATATTAAAAAGGTCCTATGTGCAATTTCCGATTGTTTGGAGTCGGTGCGCACATAATTTCCCGCTTTCAAACACTAGATGACCTCTGAACTTCCGTACGAGCTAGCAAATCTTATAGTGTATTAAAATATACATTTGTTAAAATCTATATTTTGATTTTCATCAACTACCAATAACGATATCAAATGTATATATCTACTTTTACTCATTTTCAATAGATAAAATTTTAAAACGTACTTTTTACTATGCACTAGATAATTATATTGGTTACTGTAGTTTGTGTAGGATAACGTAAATTAATGTATCTTTATCATTGTCAGTATTAAATGGTTTAAAATATAGAAATATTCTCCTGAAGGTTGAAGGTTCAACTCTCTGTGTGGGCAACCGAAAAATACAATTGCGAATTACTTTGGATCTCTATCCAGTCATAAATGATAAGAATAAGAACATGCTACGCCCGTGAAGTAAATAAAGGGTCTGCTTGAAATTCTGTCCGAATTCCCGAGTTCGACAGAAACATTCTCGAGTTCGGAAAGATACACCTGAAGAAGATCGGAGATTATATCGGCAGAACCGATGTGAAAAACACACTCAAGACTAGATCAGAAGTACGATGAATCCAAATTATTCTATGAAGATATGTTTGTTGCAAGGATAAAAATTTAAAAAAAAATGAATGAATGGCGATTACGTTACGCATACATATTCGTAATGCCGTCGTTCGACCTTTTTCTGGCAAATTCCATTTTTGCTTTATTTTCACATATTTGCACTCATTTTCCCGGCTCATACCAAAATATAAAGTTGCGCATGTGTTCGAATGCCCTATATATGAAGTTTCATTTCTGTAGACTAAAAAATGACAGACAAAAACTGATAGACAATTTTTTTTAAACATTATATACCGCATACAGAAATATATAGAGAAAGAGGTCTGTGCTTACTATATATAACCTTTTCACGCAAATATTACGCAACTATAAATCATCTATAATATTTACATAAATATAATTACACGTAATAGTTAACTAAAGATGATCATGCCATAAGAAAGTCGAAAACCTAATCGGAAATTAATTAAAATGAATGTTTGAAAGAATAGGCAAATTAATTTAAAAGAATATGCAAATTAATTTAAAAGAATATGCAAATTAGCTAGATTTTTTGCTAGTGAAGGCAATTACACGACTCATATATAGCAACGTTGTATTTTCTTTTTAAATAAATAGAAAAAGAAGTTTTTTAATATGAATATCAATATACGAAAAAACAAATTTATAAGAGTATATATACATATACATATATATATATATATATATATATATATATATATATATATATATAAATGAAGCTAGCAAAAGATATATCTAATATATAAAAGGTAAATTGGGCACGAGCGTTTGTGTATGTCCGCTAAAGGCTTTTCCACATTAGTTTTCATATATTTCCCATATCTTATTATCTCAGATTCGCAAACGGACATGGTCTCTCTCTCTCGTTTTTTTTTTTTTTTTTTTTTTTTTTTTTTGATCGAGCTAAAGAAAATTCCCATCGTGGCGTCGTCTCGGGTGTTTGGATTTTCTGTATAAAGTGAAACTGTTCGAAAAAGAACGAAGCTTGGCCTTCGGGCAGAGATTTCTGTAATTGGTCCTGTGGGGGAAACTCTTCATACTGAGACAATTACTTTTTTTTTTTTTAGATACTGCTAGAGTGCTCCCTTTTGGGGAAGGCTGCTGGTTTCCCCCCACATTAAAACCACCTTGTGCCTAATTTGCTTTCATGGGGAAGTAAATAAATACAACAACAGAAAGCAGGAAGCTTAACTGACCTCCGGCCAGCTGTTCTGATGCTTCAATAAAATAATCGACCTTTTGGTCAATGTAATGCCGGGTACTTTCTGCTAGTCTTGTATATAAAAGGCGAAATGGGCGCGAGTGTTTGTGTATGTAAGCGAAAGGCCTTTTTGCATCGGGGTTTTCACATCGGTTAGATTCCGCAAGACGTTTTCGCATACTTCCCAGGTCTTAATATTTCAGATTTGCAAATGGACCACGTCTCTATCTCTTTTTTTTTTTTTTTTGCTCGAGTTAAACAAAATTCCCACCGTGGCGTCGTCTCGGGTGTTTGTTTGGCTTTTTTGTATAAAGGGAAACTGTTTGAAAAAGCGGTCATCATCGTACGTTCGATTGACCATGCTTAAATTAGTTGCACGCAACTTCTATTTTTGCGATGGCGATATCGGCTAACGCGTTATGTTTTTTCACCTCCTTTCCAGCCTGCCTGCATACTACCACGGGCTACATGTTATCCCCACCCTTACTACACCACCGCAAATCACCTGGGTAATGCAGGGTACCCCCGCTACTAAGAAATAAAAGTAAAAGATTGTAATCTATATATCTATAAAAGTGAAATTATCTGTCTTTTGCGTACATTTCCCTACCACGTTTTCAGTATACAAACTCGAGATTTGACATAAGGGTATTGAGATTTGGGAAAATCTTTTAATCACTTTTCCGCCAGAAATTTGGCAGTCAAGGGGTCAAAGTTCAACGATTTGGCATTTAAAAGAAACTCCACCAAACTCCTCCGCTAATTTTGGATCTAAACACTTGAAATTTTAGATGTAGGTTACTTGGACATGGATCGAACTTTCTTTTTTTTTAGCCCAAAACAATAGATGTTAAGGGGGTCAAAATTGGGGTCAAAGTTCAAACAAATTTTAACTCTACGGTCTCTACCAAATTACTCAGCCAACTTCTGGTCTAAACATTTGCAATTTTGCATAAAGTGCATTCAGACATAGGGAAAGCCTTTTAATCGTTTTTTTTTTTTTTTTTGCTGAAAATTTGGCCAAAGTTAAAAAATGTTACCTTTGCGGTCTCTATCTCTAGCAAACTATTCAGCCAAATTCTAAGCCAAGTCTAAACATTTGAAATTTTACAAAAATGTATTCAGACATGCAGCAAGCTTTTTAATCAGCATTTGGGGTTAAAATTTAGCTGCCAAGAGGTGACAGTTGAAAAAGTTGAACCTTTCAGACTCTAAGAAAAACTCCTCCGTTAATTTTTAGTCGGAACAATTGAAATTTTAGATGTAGGCTTGCCGGACATGAGTCAAACTCTTTAATATATATATATATATATACATATGCACATAAAGGTGTGAACAGTACATAGAGCCCGATAAAAGCTCGACTGAACTGCTAGTATTATATAAAGCAGAATTATCAAGACTAGAAAAGCTCAGCACTGTTTACAGTGTTTATACACACACACACACACACACACACACACACATATATATATACATATAAACACAGATTAGAGAAAAGGTTCAATGAGCATAAAAGAAATAGCAATTCGCTCATTCATCGCAGCATAATCATACTTTTGACTTCAAACAAGCAAAAATAGTTAAATTTAGTTCAAATAAATCGCGATGGAGACTTCTTGAACCGGCGCTTATTGCAAGTTCAAGCTAAAATAAACAACGCGGAGGTTTCTATAATGGATAACCATTAATAAGTAAACTACTATTAAAAGATCATAATATAATTTTGAACACAGGTTAATTCTCTCACACCATAGAAAACACCACGTATAATAATTAATAGATTTAATCTGTCAATGAATTACATTACAAAAATACACTCATTTCATTTCGGTTTGAGGTGTAACGGGTATATTTATTCTAAAAAGAATATGAATTGCATCTTTTTATATATCTTATATTTTTTCATATCTTTTTAAATATATAAACGACTATTATATATATTTTTAAATTTTATTCTCTTTCACAATGCAATCCATTACTTTTTTTTAAATGTTCAACGGCTTTTTCCACTTCTGAATTTACATCGAAAATTTATTGTCAAATATTTGTGCTGGTGTTTTTTTTTTTTTTCTTAATTTTATTCATCCAGAGGAAGTCTCGAAATAAAGACGAAACGTTGATGAACACATACATTGGTTTGTTCCTTTTGATTTCTCTAGGTAAATACACACACACACACTCAAACACACACAAACATACACATATATATATATATTTATGGATATTTGATGAGGTCATTTGCGAGCACCGATATCATGGACCGGAGATTGGAACTACCGACTAACGACTGCGATGGTTGCAAGTTTAATCCCCGGTTTGGTGAAGGTGCTGGTCTAGCTGAATTGATGAGTTGTGATACAACGAAACAGTGCTTTATGTGGATGAATATATATATATATATATATATATATATATATATATATATATATATAAGTTGAACGTAGTGATAACTCTTGGAACTGTATTAAATGTACATAAATATTCATCCATCGGTCAATTACGATGTCGTAAGAATGCTAATGGTTGATGAGATGCTATTACTGTAGAAACAACAGAAATAAGATAGATACACGTGGATGTGTAGTGTAGACTAGATGACTTAATGCAGAAATTGGCAGGGATAGCTGTAAGGGCTAGGAAAGGTGATTAGAAATTGATATGTAATATAGACAAAATAAGATCATATGAGATCTGTGAGGATAGGCTGCTATATATTAAATGAAGAATTCAATTCGAGGCAGTAATTAATAAAAATGTGTTTAAAAAGATAACGAGCGCTCCCAGATCCTTATATCCCCAATATTACAGACTGGGGCAAGAATGTTGACACGGGTATGAGTTGATATGCTTTAGAACTGAGAAAAGTCTAGTATTCATGTGTTCTTTGATGCGCTGGTGTCCATCCATAGCCCTTGAGCCCCTGGAGAGGTATAGGCCATCTACAGCTTTTTGTAGATGCTTTTGTAGCGAGGAGTTCTTTTTACAGGGTGATGGTGCTGGCCCCACGCCCAAACTTCCCGTAAGGTACATACAGCACCTAGCCTTCCCAAATGGTTACCCATCTGGTACTGGCCAGGTTCAACGTTGCTTAACTTCGGTGATCTGGGGAGAACCGGTGTATGATGTGATTGTGCCGGACTCGCTGGTGTAGTATTTTCTATATTAATTTCTTGTAGTCAGTCCATCGTTAAATGTAAACTATGTGAGAGAGCAGTGTACTAAAGTTGGGATTATCTGTCTTTGTGTCTTTTATACAAACGTTGCCATAAAATGGTACCAGTGTGGATAAGTTGAATGTCTAAATATTATTTCTTCGAATAGGAGATGTGATTTTATCGGTATTGTCATTTGGAATTAAGGCGATGTAGACTAGAAACACGAGTAAAATAATCTAAAATCTTACTCTTCTTGTTTGGACATCCACATAGAAAAACATAAATAATGAAAGCAAAAGAAAAGGAAAATAACATTTTATATAATAATATTTTAAATAACATTTGAATGAGAAATCACAATCCTTTTTATTATTGGTGACATCAATAAGATGAAAAACTGACACAAAATGTATTTTTTAAGGGGATGTGATTTTGAAGTTCAGACAAACGACTGAACGACAATGGGTCCAGTGAAAATAAGTAACAGAGCCGAAGAAAATCTACGTACGCAAATGATATAGAACGGAAGAGACGGTAATTTCGGAAACGGTAGGAAGTCTATAAAAGTTACATACAATTCAATGATGCCTTAGTTTCCTGAAGGTTCGAGACCGGTTGTTCATCTGAGAGAGAGGGAAAAAGAGAGAGAGGCCGAGGGAGAAAGAGAGGATGAGAGAAAGAGACAAACGGAAAATAAAATTGCCCTTGTTTTTAAAACGAAACCATTGTATTATAATTTCATTCAGGAGAAGGGGTAATTCGGGATCCAACCAGAAATCAAAGTACAAATTGGGTTGTGTTCCTTGCATGAAGAACATCAGTTTTATAACGTGGAAGGTGAAATTTGACTGTAATCTTACTACAGAAACAGCGATTATTTTTAAACGTGTATTTAGTACGAAACATTATAAGGTCACGTTATTAGTACTGCCAACAAACATACATAACTCTTATACCATGAAATAAAATACTGTGCAAAAAATAGCCGCACAAACCTAAACCCTCATGCACTATTCTCCTGGACACTAACGAATTATTATCCAACTAGCGGAGTGCACCCGACTTTGTAAAATACGCTTAAATATATTTTTATTCATGCAGATTTATCATTACAGAGCCAGTTCTCTATTGCATATAACAGTAGTGATTTAAAAAGTGAAAAAAGAATTAAATGGGTGCCATCAGCTAGATTCGAAACCAAAACATTTATCGCTGTAACCGCATTCCCTACCGTTTAGCTATCGACAGATAGATAAGAACTATCAATAATTAAACCATATTAATTATGAATGCATTTGCGCATGGGCAAAAGAAATAGATTAATGTTAAGTTATAGAATTAAGTTAAAATGAAAAAGTTTGCATTTCAATTTTCACACATATTTATACATGCGTTATTAATTTATCTAAAGATTTTACTCGTTATAAAATATCTTTGGTGTATGATCACTATTTTGATTACAGTGTTATTTGACCAGTAGTTTAAGGGTTTATCGGTTAAATATTTTCACACATACATACATACATCTACTCTTTTATTTTTAAAGATTATAAGAGAAACCCTTTCTAATTAAGTGTGTTGCTTTGATAAGGTCTTAAGACTAACTTTTGCTCCGAGCAAAAAATAGTAAACTTAAATGAAATCTCTTGCAAAGATCATTAAAAAATGATTAAGCTATTCTACTTCTTCAGAAAATACCTGAATTTCAAGTCACCACTACACCTGTTTAACAAGAACGATAAAGTACGTTTTTTTCACGTCTGCGAAGGTGTCGCTCAGAACATTCTTACAAATCCAACGTGTGATCTCCATTCTTTTCTTATAACCACGTTCACGTTTCTAATCTTTCTCTAAATCAGCATTATTTGTACGAAAAGTTCTCAACTGAACTCCAATACTTGATTCCGCGTTCTATAAAACATTCACAGCAAGAACTCATTATTTTACCATTGCTGGAAAGTGCTTTGCCTACCTTTTTTGTCTACTTAAAAACAAAACGAATGTCAATAGAATTCTTTTACAAGAACCTCTCATCTGTAAAGCTCATTACTACGAAACTACCTGGAATTTTTATAGTAATGTGTAACATGGTAGCCTCCAAGTTTAATGTAAACAAGTTCTTAAAAAGCCTTCCTCATAAATAATCAAATTCTACCCAATTTACACCATTAACGTTTGCTACCCTATCGCCTTACATTCGTTAACCGTTATCCTCGAGTGGCATTTTGGGTCTTGATAAGTAGTGATTCTCAAGTAAAAAAGAAAACTACATCCCTGCAGACTACGAGATGGTTCACATTTTAAACTTATATTGCATACAATTACATTCGAGATTGTTAAATTACGTTAATTGATTAAGAGTTTTATGTTCATTCATAATCAGTGTTCTGTTTTTATATCTGAAATTTGGATCTAGAACAGTTTCTTTTTAATTACAATAAATTATGTTGTGTGTTGAATACAAAGTTTTTAAGAGCCTTGTGAATACCAGTCCATAGTCTGGATGGCAATAAAAGCCTTTTTATCCATTGTTTCTATTTTTCCCTTAAATGATAGTATCAATGATGACGCTGTTTTCTTTTAAAAATAGAAAGATAAATTCTCATTGTGTACTTATCTAAAAGTTCAATATTCAAAACCAGGTCAGTCATGAATTCAATTTTTCTTTAACAAAATATTCATTGCAAAAAATATCCTGCTCTCTATTTTTAGAGCTTACTATACAATATTAAAAAACATCTCATCTGATATATAAAGTAATCTAGTCGGATCGACTCAAATGATATTGGCTATGGATCTTCAGTGTTTTATTCTGCTGTATTGTCTAGTTCTTTATTCTAGTATTTTTCTTTGAAAGTCCTTCGAAAAAGTTTATTTGAAAAATATTCTGAGTAGTAAAATTTTTACGATGACGAAAATTTCAAATAATGATATAAAAATTTAATGGAAATTCATATTTTTTTTCAGCTGAAGATTTTATTGGGTGATTACATTTGGTCTTATCATGTTGCTTCAAATAAGCTAAACTTAACAATTTTACTATCGATTTCTTGCACGGCGCGACTAATGCATAACCCCAGCCTTTTCTTTGGAGATGGCATATACTCGGGGTTATCAAGAATGTATGTCTGCGGGGAAGAAGGGTGTTGCTCTTGTGTTGAAACCAAATAATTCCCCCTTAATAGTAGACCAGAAAGTATAACGGATGTAACAAAAGCAAGCTATTTTAATAGTTACCATAGTTAATAGTTTTAATAGTTTAATAGTTAATTGTTTTAATAGGTGAATAGTTAATAGTTTTAATAGTAACCACCGCTGGCAGAACGTAAACATGAGGAGTTTGTGTGCGCCAGTCTCCGTCTAAAATTTTGATTGGGGTATCAGTAATAATGGAGTACTCAACCTGGGGTTTCACGTGTTGATCTAAATTAACATAATAAAAAAATTAGCATAATAAATAAATTAGCATAATAAATAAATAAGCATAATAAATAAATTAATATAATAAATAAATTAGCATAATAAATAAATTAGCATAATAAATAATTAGCATAATAAATAAATTACATAATAAATAAATTAACATAATAAATAAATTAGCATAATAAATAAATTAGCATAATAAATAAATTAGCATAACAAATAAATTAGCATAAAACATAATTAGCATAATAAATAATTAGCATAATAAATAGAATAATATAATACATAAATTAATATAATAAATAAATTAGCATAATAAATAAATTAGCATAATAAATAATTAGCATAATAAATAAATAATTATAATAAATAAATTAGCATAATAAATAAATTAGCATAATAAATACATTAGCATAAAAAAATAATTAGCATAATAAATAAATTAGCATAATAAATAAATTAGCATAATAAATAAATTAGCATAATAAATAAATTAGCAAAAAACATAATTAGCACATTAATAATTAGCATAATAAATAGAATAATATAATACATAAATTAATATAATAAATAATTTAGCATAATAAATAAATTAGCATAATAAATAATTAGCATAATAAATAAATAATTATAAAAAAATAAATTAGCATAATAAATAAATTAGCATGATAAATAAATTAGCATACAAAATGAAATAGCATAATAAATAAATTAGCGTAATAAATAAATTAACATAATAAATAAATAAGCAAAAAAAATAAATTAGCATAATACATAAATTAACATAATAAACAAATTAGCATAATAAATAAATTAGCATAATAAATAAATAAATACAATAAATAAATAAACACAATAAATAAATTAGCATAATACATAAATTAGCATAATAAAACAATTAACATAATAAATACATTAACATAATAAAAAAATGAAAATAATAAATAAATTAACACATTAAATAAATAAGCATCATAAATAAATTAACATAATAAAAAAATTAACATAACAAATAAATGAGCATAATAAATATTTTAACATAATTAATAAATTAACATAATAAATAAATTAGCATAATAAATAAATATACATAATAAATAAATGAACATAATAAACAAATTAACATAATAAACAAATTAACATAATAAATAAATTAGCATAATAAATCAATTAGGATAATAAATCAATTAACATAATAACTAAATCAACATAATAAATAAATTAGCATAATAAATAAATAAACATAATAAATAAATAAACATAATAAATAAATTAACATAATAAATAAACTAGCATAATAAATAAATTAGCATAATAAATAAATTAACATAATAAATAAATAAACATAATAAATAAATTAGCATGATAAATACATTAGCATAAAAAATGAAAAAGCATAATAAATAAATTAGCATAATAAATAAATTAGCATAATAAATAAATTAGCATAATAAATAAATTAGCATAACACATAATTAGCATAATAAATAATTAGCACAATAAATAGACTAATACAATACATGAATTAATATAATAAATAAATTAGCATAATAAATAAATTAGCATAATAAATAATTAGCATAATAAATAAATAATTATAATAAAAAATTAGCATAATAAATAAATTAGCATGATAAATAAATTAGCATAAAAAATGAAATAGCATAATAAATAAATTAGCATAATAAATAAATTAACATAATAAATAAATTAGCATAAAAATAAATTAGCATAATAAATAATTTAACATAATAAATAAATTAGCATATTAAACAAATTAGCAAAATTAATAAATTAACATAATAAATACATAAGCATAATAAATAAATTAACATAATAAAAAAATTAACATAATAAAAAAATGAACATAATAAATAAATTAACATAATAAATAATGTAACATAATAAAAAAATGAACATAATAAATAAATAAACATAATCCATAAATTAAGATAATAAATAAATTAGCATAATAAATAAATTAACACAATAAATAAATTAACATAACAAATAAAGTAGCATAATAAATATTTGAACATAATTAATAAATTAACATAATAAATAAATTAGCATAATAAATAAATTAGCATAATAAATACATTAGCATAATAAATAAATTAGAATAAAACATAATTAGCATAATAAACAGAATAATATAATACATAAATTAATATAATAAATGAATTAGCATAATAAACATATTAGCACAATAAATAATTAGAATAATAAATAAACAATTATAATAAATAAATTAGCATAATAAATAAATTAGCATGATAAATAAATTAGCATAAAAAATGAATTAGCATAATCAATAAATTAGCATAATACATAAATTAGCATAATAAATAAATTAGCATAATAAATAAATTAGCATAAAACATAATTAGCATAATAAATAATTAGCATAATAAATAGAATAATATAATACATAAATTAATATAATAAATAAATTAGCATAATAAATAAATAAACATAATAAATAAATTAACATAACAAATAAACTAGCATAATAAATATTTTAACATCATTAATAAATTAACATAATAAATAAATAAGCATACTAAATAAATTAGCATACTAAATTAACATAATAAATAAATTAGCATAATAAATAAATAAACATAATAAATAAATTAACATAATAAATAAATTAACATAATAAATAAATTAGCATAATAAATAAATTAACACAATAAATAAATTAACATAACAAATAAATTAGCATAATAAATACATTAGCATAATAAATAAATAAGCACAAAACATAATTAGCATAATAAATAGAATAATATAATACATAAATTAATATAATAAATAAATTAGCATGATAAATAAATTAGCATGATACATAAATTTGCATAAAAAATGAATTAGCGTAATAAATAAATTAGCATAATAAATAAATTAGCATAATGAATAAATTAGCATTACAAATAAATTAGCATAAAACATAATTAGCATAATAAATACTTAGCATAATAAATAGAATAATATAATAAATTAATATAATACATAAATTATCATCATGAATAAATAAGCATAATAAATAATTAGCAGAATAAATAAATAATTATAATAAATAAATTAGCATAATAAATAAATAAGCATGATAAATAAATTAACATAATAAATGAATTAGCATAATAAATAAATTAGCATAATAAATAAATTAGCATAATAAATAAATTAGCATAAAAAATAAATTAGCATAATACATAATTAACATCACAAATAAATTAGCATAATAAATAAATTAGCATAATAAATAAATTAGCATAATAAATAAATTAATATAATAAATAAATTAACATAATAAATAAATTAGGATAATAAATAAATTAGCATAATAAATCAATTAACATAATAACTAAATTAACATAATAAATAAATTAGCATAATAAATAAATACACATAATAAATAAATTAACATAAAAAATAAATTAGCATAATAAATATTTAAACATAATTAATAAATTAACATAATAAATAAATTAGCATAATAAATAAATATACATAATAAATAAATTAACATAATAAATAAATTAACATAATAAACAAATTAACATAATAAATAAATTAGCATAATAAATAACTTAGCATAATAAATCAATTAACATAATAACTAAATTAACATAATAAATAAATTAGCATAATAAATAAATAAACATAATAAATAAATTAACATAATAAATAAATTAACATAATAAATAAACTAGCATAATAAATAAATTAGCATAATAAATAAATTAACATAATAAATAAATTAACATAATAAAAAAATTAGCATGATAAATAAATTAGCATAAAAAATGAATAAGCATAATAAATAAATTAGCATAATAAAAAAATTAGCATAATAAATAAATTAGCATAATAAATAAATTAGCATAAAACATAATTAGCATAATAAATAATTAGCACAATAAATTGACTAATACAATACATGAATTAATATAATAAATAAATAAGCATAATAAATAAATTAGCATAATAAATAATTAGCATAATAAATAAATAATTATAATAAAAAATTAGCATAATAAAAAATTAGCATGATAAATAAATTAGCATAAAAAATGAATTAGCATAATAAATTAATTAGCATAATACATAAATTAGCACATTAAATAAATTAGCATAATAAATAAATTAGCATAAAACATAATAAGCATAATAAATAATTAGCATAATAAATAGAATAATATAATACATAAATTAATATAATAAATAAATTAGCATAATAAATAAATAAACATAATAAATAAATTAACATAACAAATAAATTAGCATAATAAATATTTTCACATAATTAATAAATTAACATAATAAATGAATTAGCATAATAAATAATATAGCATACTAAATTAACATAATAAATAAATTAGCATAATAAATAAATAAACATAATAAATAAATTAACATAATAAATACATTAACACAATCAATAAATTAGCATAATAAATAAATTAACACAATAAATAAATTAACACAATAAACAAATTAACATAATAAATAAATTAGCATAATAAATAAATTAGCATAATAAATCAATTAACCAATAACTAAATTAACACAATAAATAAATTAGCATAATAAATAAATAAACATAATAAAAAAATTAACATAATAAATAAATTAACATAATAAACAAACTAGCATAATAAATAAATTAGCATAATAAATAAATTAACATAATTAATAAATTAGCATAATACATAAATTAGCATAATAAATAAATTAGCATAAAACATAATTAGCATAATAAATAATTAGCACAATAAATAGACTAATACAATACATGAATTAATATAATAAATAAATTAGCATCATAAATAAATTAGCATAATACATAATTAGCATAATAAATAAATAATTATAATAAAAAATTAGCATAATAAATAAATTAGCATGATAAATAAATTAGCATAAAAAATGAATTAGCATAATAAACAAATTAGCATAATAAATACATTAACATAATAAATACATTAGCATAAAAATAACTTAGTATAATAAATAATTTAACATAATAAATAAATTAGCACAATAAAATTATTAGTATAATAAATAAATTAGCTTTATAAATAAATAAGCATAATTAATAAATTAGCAAAAAAAAAATTACCATAATAAAAAAATTAACATAATAAATAAATTAACATAATAAATAATTTAACATAATAAATAAATTAGCATAATAAATAAATTAACACAATAAATAAATCACAATAACAAATAAATTAGCATAATAAATATTTTAACATAATTAATAAATTAACATACTAAATAAATTAGCATAATAAATACATTAGCATAATAAATAAATTAGCATAAAACATAATTAGCATAATAAATAGAATAATATAATACATAAATTAATATAATAAATAAATTAGCATAATAAACAAATTAGCATAATAAATAATTAGAATAATAAATAAACAATTATAATAAATAAATTAGCATAATAAATAAATTAGCATGATAAATAAATTAGCATAAAAAATGAATCAGCATAATAAATAAATTAGCATAATACATAAATTAGCATAATAAATAAATTAGCATAGTAAATAAATTAGCATAAAACATAATTAGCATAATAAATAATTAGCATAATAAATAGAATAATATAATACATAAATTAATATAATAAATAAATTAGCACATTAAATAAATAAACATAATAAATAAATTAACATAACAAATAAATTAGCATAATAAATATTTTAAACTTAATTAATAAATTAACATAATAAATAAATTAGCATAATAAATGAATGAGCATACTAAATTTACATTATAAATAAATTAGCATAATAAATAAACAAACATAATAAATACATTAACATAATAAATAAATTAACATAATAAATAAATTAGCATAATAAATAAATTAACACAATCAATAAATTAACATAACAAATAAATTAGCATAATACATATTTAAACATAATTAATAAATTAACATAATAAATAAATAAGCATAATAAATAAATTAGCATAATAAATACATTAGCATAATAAATAAATTAGCATAAAACATAATTAGCATAATAAATAGAATAATATAATACATAAATTAATACAATAAATAAATTAGCATGATAAATAAATTAGCATGATACATAAATTTGCATAAAAAATGAATTAGCATAATAAATAAATTAGCATAATACATAAATTAGCATAATGAATAAATTAGCATTATAAATAAATTAGCATAAACCATAATTAGCATAATAAATAATTAGCATAATAAATAGAATAATATAATAAATTAATATAATAAATTAGCATAATAAATAAATTAGCATAATAAATAATTAGCAGAATAAATAAATAATTATAATATATAAATTAGCATAATAAATAAATAAGCATGATAAATAAATTAGCATAAAAAATGAATTAGCATAATAAATAAATTAGCATAATAAATAAATTAACATAATAAATAAATTAGCATAAACAATAAATTAGCATAATACATAATTAACATAACAAATAAATTAGCATAATAAATAAATTAGCATAATAAATAAATTAGCATTATAAATAAATTAACATAATAAATAAATTAACATAATAAATAAATTAGCATTATAAATAAATTAGCATAATAAATCAATTAACATAATAACTAAATTAACATAACAAATAAATTAGCATAATAAATATTTTAACATAATTAATAAATTAACATAATACATAAATTAGCATAATAAATAAATATACATAATAAATAAATTAACATAATAAATAAATTAACATAATAAATAAATTAGCATAATAAATAAATTAGCATAATAAATCAATTAACGTAATAACTAAATTAACATAATAAATAAATTAGCATAATAAATAAATAAACATAATAAATAAATTAACATAATAAATAAATTAACATAATAAATAAACTAGCATAATAAATAAATTAGCATAATAAATAAATTAACATAATAAATAAATTAACATAAACAATAAATTAGCATGATAAATACATTAGCATAAAAAATGAATAAGCATAATAAATAAATTAGCATAATAAATAAATTAGCATAATAAATAAATTAGCATAATAAATAAATAAGCATGAAATATAATTAGCATAATAAATAATTAGCACAATAAATAGACTAATACAATACATGAATTAATATAATAAATAAATTAGCATAATAAATAAATTAGCATAATAAATAATTAGCATAATAAATAAATAATTATAATAAAAAATAAGCATAATAAATAAATAAACATGATAAATAAATTAGCATAAAAAATGAAATAGCATAATAAATAAATTAGCATAATAAATAAATTAACATAATAAATAAATTAGCATAAAAATAAATTAGCATAATAAATAATTGTACATAATAAATAAATTAGCATAATAAATAAATTAGCATAATTAATAAATTAACAAAATAAATAAATAAGCATAATAAATAAATTAACATAATAAAAAAATTAACATAATAAAAAAATTAACATAATAAATAAATTAACATAATAAATAATGTAACATAATAAAAAAATGAACATAATAAATAAATTAACATAATAAATAAATAAACATAATAAATAAATTAGCATAATAAATAAATTAACACAATAAATAAATTAACATAACAAATAAATTAGCATAATAAATATTTTAACATAATTAATAAATTAACATAATAAATAAATTAGCATAATAAATAAATTAGCATAATAAATACATTAGCATAATAAATAAATTAGCATAAAACATAATTAGCATAATAAACAGAATAATATAATACATAAATTAATATAATAAATAAATTAGCATAATAAACACATTAGCATAATAAATAATTAGAATAATAAATAAACAATAATAATAAATAAATTAGCATAATAAATAAATTAGCATGATGAATAAATTAGCATAAAAAATGAATCAGCATAATAAATAAATTAGCATAATACATAAATTAGCATAATAAATAAATTAGCATAATAAATAAATTAGCATAAAACATAATTAGCATAATAAATAATTAGCATAATAAATAGAATAATATAATACATAAATTTATATAATAAATAAATTAGCATAATAAATAAATAAACATAATAAATAAATTTACATAACAAATAAATTAGCATAATAAATATTTTAACATAATTAATTAATTAACATAATAAATAAATTAGCATACTAAATAAATAAGCATACTAAATTAACATAATAAATAAATTAGCATAATAAATAAATAAACATAATAAATAAATTACCATAATAAATACATTAACATAATAAATAAATTAGCATAATAAATAAATTAACACAATAAATAAATTAACATAACAAATAAATTAGCATAATAAATATGTAAACATAATTAATAAATTATTATAATAAATAAATTAGCATAATAAATAAATTAGCATAATAAATACATAAGCATAATAAATAAATTAGCATAAAACATAATTAGCATAATAAATATAATAATATAATACATAAATTAATATAATAAATACATTAGCATGATAAATAAATTAGCATGATACATAAATTTTCATAAAAAATGAATTAGCATAATAAATAAATTAGCATAATAAATAAATTAGCATAATGAATAAATAAGCATTATAAATAAATTAGCATAAAACATAATTAGCATAATAAATAATTAGCATAATAAATAGAATAATATAATAAATTAATATAATAAATAAATTAGCATCATAAATAAATTAGCATAATAAATAATTAGCAGAATAAATAAATAATTATAATAAATAAATTAGCATAATAAATAAATAAGCATGATAAATAAATTAGCATAAAAAATGAATTAGCATAATAAATAAATTAGCATAATAAATAAATTAATATAATAAATAAATTAGCATAAAAAATAAATTAGCATAATACATAATCACGTAACAAATAAATTAGCATAATAAATAAATTAGCATAATAAATAAATTAGCATAATAAATAAATTAATATAATAAATAAATTAACATAATAAATAAATTAGCATAATAAATAAATTAGCATAATAAATCAATTAACATAATAACTAAATTAACATAATAAATAAATTAGCATAATAAATAAATACACATAATAAATAAATTAACATAATAAATAAATTAACATAATAAACAAATTAACATAATAAATAAATTAGCATAATAAATAAATTAGCATAATAAATCAATTAACATAATAACTAAATATCCATAATAAATAAATTAGCATAATAAATAAATAAACATAATAAATAAATTAACATAATAAATAAATTAACATAATAAATAAACTAGC
Source organism: Euprymna scolopes (assembly GCF_053919585.1). NCBI lineage: Eukaryota > Metazoa > Mollusca > Cephalopoda > Sepiida > Sepiolidae > Euprymna > Euprymna scolopes. Next base: position 18,027,319 of record NC_136485.1, read on the forward strand.
ATAATAAAGAAATTAGCATAATAAATAAATTAACATAATAAATACATTAACATAATAAATAAATTAGCATGATAAATAAATTAGCATAAAAAATGAACAAGCATAATAAATAAATTAGCATAATAAATAAATTAGCATAATAAATAAATTAGCATAATAAATAAATTAGCATAAAACATAATTAGCATAATAAATTATTAGCACAATAAATAGACTAATACAATACATGAATTAATATAATAAATAAATTAGCATAATAAATAAATTAGCATAATAAATAATTAGCATAATAAATAAATAATTATAATAAAAAATAAGCATAATAAATAAATTAGCATGATAAATAAATTAGCATAAAAAATGAATTAGCATAATAAATAAATTAGCATAAAACATAATTAGCATAATAAATAGAATAATATAATACAAAAATTAATATAATAAATAAATTAGCATAATGAATACATAAACATAATAAATAAATTAACATAACAAATAAATTAGCATAATAAATATTTTAACATAATTAATACATAAACATAATAAATAAATAAGCATAATAAATAAATTAGCATACTAAATTAACATAATAAATAACTTAGCATAATAAATAAATAAACATAATAAATAAATTAACATAATAAATACATTAACACAATAAATAAATTGGCATAATAAATAAATTAACACGATAAATAAATTAACATAATAAACAAATTAACATAATAAATAAATTAGCATAATAAATAAATTAGCATAATAAATCAATTAACCAATAACTAAATAAACATAATAAATAAATTAGCATAATAAATAAATAAACATAATAAATAAATTAACATAATAAATAAATTAACATAATAAATAAACTAGCATAATAAATAAATTAGCATAATAAATAAATTAACATAATAAATAAATTAACATAATAAATAAATTAGCATGATAAAAAAATTAGCATAAAAAATGAATAAGCATAATAAATAAATTAGCATAATAAATAAATGAGCATAATAAATAAATTAGCATAATAAATAAATTAGCATAAAACATAATTAGCATAATAAATAATTAGCACAATAAATAGACTAATACAATACATAAATTAATATAATAAATTAATTAGCATAATAAATAAATTAGCATAATAAATAATTAGCATAATAAATAAATAATTATAATAAAAAATTAGCATAATAAATAAATTAGCATGATAAATAAATTAGCATAAAAAATGAATTAGCATAATAAATAAATTAGCATAATAAATAAATTAACATAATAAATACATTAGCATAAAAATAAATTAGCAAAATAAATAATTTAACATAATAAATATTTTAACATAATTAATAAATTAGCATAATAAATAAATTAGCATAATAAATAAATAAGCATAATTGTTAAATTAACATAATAAAAAAATTAACATAATAAAAAAATTAACATAATAAATAAATTAACATAATAAATAATTTACCATAATAAAAAATGAACATAATAAATAAATTAACATAATAAATAAATTAACATAATAAATAAATTAGCATAATAAATACATTAACACAATAAATAAATTAACATAACAAATAAATTAGCATAATAAATATTTTAACATAATTAATAAATTAACATACTAAATAAATTAGCATAATAAATACATTAGCATAATAAATACATTAGCATAATAAATAAATTAGCATAAAACATAATTAGCATAATAAATAGAATAATATAATACATAAATTAATATAATAAATAAATTAGCATAATAAACAAAGTAGCATAATAAATAATTAGAATAATAAATAAACAATTATAATAAATAAATTAGCATAATTAATAAATTAGCATGATAAATAAATTAGCATAAAAAATGAATTAGCATAATAAATAAATTAGCATAATACATAAATTAGCATAATAAATAAATTAGCATAGTAAATAAATTAGCATAAAACATAATGACATAATAAATAATTAGCATAATAAATAGAATAATATAATACATAAATCCATATAATAAATACATTAGAACATTAAATAAATAAACATAATAAATAAATTAACATAACAAATAAATTAGCATAATAAATATTTTAACATAATTGATAAATTAATATAATAAATAAATTAGCATAATAAATGAATTAGCATACTAAATTAACATAATAAATAAATTAGCATAATAAATAAATAAACATAATAAATAACTTAGCATAATAAATAAATTAACATAATAAATAAATTAGCATAATAAATAAATTAACACAATAAATAAATTAACATAACAAATAAATAAGCATAATAAATATTTAAACATAATTAATAAATTAACATAATAAATAAATTAGCATAATAAATAAATTAGCATAATAAATACATTAGCATAATAAATAAATTAGCATAAAACATAATTAGCATAATAAATAGAATAATATAATACATAAATTAATATAATAAATAAATTATCATGATAAATAAATTAGCATGATACATAAATGTGCATAAAAAATGAATTAGCATAATAAATAAATTAGCATAATGAATAAATTAGCATTATAAATAAATAAGCATAAAACATAATTAGCATAATAAATAATTAGCATAATAAATAGAATAATATAATAAATTAATATAATAAATAAATTAGCATAATAAATGAATTAGCATAATAAATAATTAGCAGAATAAATATATAATTATAATAAATAAATTAGCATAAAAAATAAATAAGCATGATAAATAAATTAGCATAAAAAATGAATTAGCATAATAAATAAATTAGCATAATAAATAAATTAACATAATAAATAAATTAGCATAAAAAATAAATTTGCATAATACATAATTAACATAACAAATAAATTAGCATAATAAATAAATTAGCATAATAAATAAATTAGCATAATAAATAAATGACATAATAAATAAATTAACATAATAAATAAATTAGCATAATAAATACATTAGCATAATAAATCAATTAACATAATAACTAAATTAACATAATAAATAAATTAGCATAATAAATAAATAAACATAATAAATAAATTAACATAATAAATAAATTAACATAATAAATAAACTAGCATAATAAAAAAATAAGCATAATAAATAAATTAGCATAATAAATTAATTAACATAATAAATAAATTAACATAATAAATAAATTAACATAATAAATAAATTTACATAATAAATAAATTTACATAATAAATAAATTATCATAAGAAATACATTAACATTATTAATAAATTAAAATAATAAATACATTAACGTAATAAATAAATAAAAAAAATTTTATTTTTTTTTATTACATTTTCACCCCAAACAAGGCACATTGCCACTTTGGTGTAGGGGGCTACTATCAGGGGAAACATCTACTGGGGTACTATGTAGGGATTATGGCAGCGAGATGTTGGTTCACGTTGCACTTGAACTTATGCATGTCAGTACAGTTGGGGAAGCAGTGACCTGGAATGGAATTCCAAAGTCTAGCAGTTCGGGGGAAGAAACTACTGGAGTAGAAAGATCTTTTACATCTAGGGATCTCTACAGTGTGCGGGTGGGATTTTGCAGCTGTTCGGGTCTGTCGAGGGTGTTCACGTCGTGGGGGGCACAAGTGCTTGCAGTTCTTCAGAGCATTCACCGTTATAATACTTGTAGAACAGGCAGAGGGATGCAACGTTTCGACGATGGGACCGAGGCTGAAGTTTAGAAGCCAGTTTAGGGCGTATCAGATTTGCGACTCTCTTTTGAACCCTGTCAAGGAGCGAGAGACTAGTAGCCGATGCACCGGCCCAAATATGACAGCAATACTCCATACATGGGCGAATAGTGGCCTTATAGAGGTACAGGATACTTTCGGGTGTTAGAAGTTTTCTAGCACGGTAGAGAGAGCCCACCTTCCTTGCAGCGGCCCTGACATTAACAAAAAATAAATTAACATAATAAATAAATTAGCATAATAAATAAATTAACATAATAAATAAATTAGCATAATGAATAAATTAACATAATAAATAAATTAACATAACAAATAAATTAACATAATAAATTAGCATAATTAATAAATTAACATAATAAATAAATTAGCATAATAAATAAATCAGCATAATAAATAAATTAGCATAATAAATAAATTAGCATAATAAATAAATTAGCATAATAAATAAATTAACATAATAAATAAATTAACATAATAAATAACTTAGCATAATAAATAAATTAAACTAATAAATAAATTAACATAATAAATAAATTAGCATAATAAATAAATTAGCATAATAAAAAAATTAACATAATAAATAAATTAACATAATGAATAAATCAACATAATAAATAAATAAGCATAATAAATAAATTAACATAATAAATAAATTAGCGTAATAAATAAATTAACATAATAAATAAATTAACGTAATAAATAAATTAGCATAATAAATAAATTAACATAATTAATAAATTAGCATAATAAATAAATGAACATAATAAATAAATTAACATAATAAATAAATTAGCATGTAAGTAAATTAACATAATAAATAAATTAACATAATAAATAAATTAGCATAATAAATAAATAAACATAATAAATACATTAACATAATAAATAAATTAGCATAAAAAATACATTAACATAATAAATAAATTAACATAATAAAGAACTTAACATAAAAAATAAATTAACATAATAAATAAATTAACATAATACATAAATTAACATAATAAATTAATTAACATAATAAATAAATTAGCATAATAAATAATTAACATAATAAATAAATTAACATAATAAATAAATTAACATAATAAATAAATTAACATAATAAATAAATTAATATAATAAATAAATTAGCATAATAAATATATTGACATAATAAATAATTAAAATAATAAATAAATTAATATAATACCTAAATTAACATAATAAATAAATTAACATAATAAATAAATTAACATAATAAATAAATTAGCATAATAAATAAATTAACATTATAAATAAATTAACATAATAAATAAATTAACATAATAAATAAATTAACATAATAAATAAATAAACATAATAAATAAATTAGCATAATAAATAAATTAGCATAATAAATAAATTAACATAATAAATAAATTAGCATAATAAATAAATGAACATAATAAATAAATTAGCATAATAAATAAATTAACATAATAAATAAATTAGCATAATGAATAAATTAACATAATAAATAAATTAACATAACAAATAAATTAACATAATAAATTAGCATAATTAATAAATAAACATAATAAATAAATTAGCATAATAAATAAATCAGCATAATAAATAAATTAGCATAATAAATAAATTAGCATAATAAATAAATTAGCATAATAAATAAATTAACATAATAAATAAATTAACATAATAAATAACTTAGCATAATAAATAAATTAAACTAATAAATAAATTAACATAATAAATAAATTAGCATAATAAATAAATTAACATAATAAAAAAATTAACATAATAAATAAATTAACATAATGAATAAATCAACATAATAAATAAATAAACATAATAAATAAATTAACATAATAAATAAATTAGCGTAATAAATAAATTAACATAATAAATAAATTAACGTAATAAATAAATTAGCATAATAAATAAATTAACATAATTAATAAATTAGCATAATAAATAAATGAACATAATAAATAAATTAACATAATAAATAAATTAGCATGTAAGTAAATTAACATAATAAATAAATTAACATAATAAATAAATTAGCATAATAAATAAATAAACATAATAAATACATTAACATAATAAATAAATTAGCATAAAAAATACATTAACATAATAAATAAATTAACATAATAAAGAACTTAACATAAAAAATAAATTAACATAATAAATAAATTAACATAATACATAAATTAACATAATAAATTAATTAACATAATAAATAAATTAGCATAATAAATAATTAACATAATGAATAAATTAACATAATAAATAAATTAACATAATAAATAAATTAACATAATAAATAAATTAATATAATAAATAAATTAGCATAATAAATATATTGACATAATAAATAATTAAAATAATAAATAAATTAATATAATACCTAAATTAACATAATAAATAAATTAACATAATAAATAAATTAACATAATAAATAAATTAACATAATAAATAAATTAGCATAATAAATAAATTAACATTATAAATAAATTAACATAATAAATAAATTAACATAATAAATAAATTAACATAATAAATAAATAAACATAATAAATAAATTAGCATAATAAATAAATTAGCATAATAAATAAATTAACATAATAAATAAATTAGCATAATAAATAAATGAACATAATAAATAAATTAGCATAATAAATAAATTAACATAATAAATAAATTAACATAATAAATAAATTAATATAATAAATAAATTAGCATAATAAATAAATTAGCATAAAAAATAAATTAACATAATAAATAAATTAGCATAATAAATAAATTAACATAATAAATCTCCTGGCAGCGGGTATTCCTTAATGTCGGGGGGGGGGCAATTTCTGGGTGAGGCAGTGTCGGCTTGTGTGGTTTCACCAGCACTTGTTATGGAAGAGCCAGAATTTTGAATGATTTTAATTGTTAAAGAAATGTTAGTCTGTTTTGTGAAATAAACGTAATACACGAAACACAACGAATTGCGAAGGTGTGCTCGAAGGGGTGAAGTAGACCATTAAATTAAGAACGGCATAATTTTTACTGCATATATACTGCTCTATAAAGAGCGCAAAACCTTACGTTGTGTAGATGTACAACTGCAAAAATCAATCTCAGCAACATTAACGATATTGATGTAAAAAAATTAAAAAATTAAAACCCACTCACAACAGGTGAAGAGCATCCAGAATCCATCAATCTTATTTTATCTAGCCTATTGATTTTTACTTTTATTACATGGAGTACTAACTTCCCGGCCCTTGCTTCGTTTCCATGACACTTTGATGCGACATGTTTTTGTTGCTTGCACCAATAACAGTGTATGTTAAGGAGCGCTTTTGTCGCTTTGCCCCACAGCTGCCGGCAGTCTCTAACAAAGTGATTATAACCTCCACATTTGCAGCACTGAAGTGCGACTGCGTCGTGCTTGTTAGTTGTTTGAAGATATGTCCACAAGTACACAAGGAAGAATTCTGCGTCGCCAGACCAGCGCATCAAGAGGTAAATCCATTTCGACCTCTTCAGTCATGAGTCCTTCCCTAAGGAGGAAGCGAGTAGAGACAAACGTGTCAAATGCAACGGGTTCGGCGCAAACGCCCTAGAAGGGCTTGTTAGCACCTGCTTTAAATCCTCCCACTGATCATGGGTTAACCGTCAGTATATTGACAGAGCACTACCTCTCAGCCTGAGTTGTAAAACACGCTCGACCTTGTCAAAACCACACATTTCGCACACCAATTATTCGTGTGATCGGTGAAACGTCATGAAATTCAGAAATCAGCGGATTTTCAAATGCTCTGCCTGCCATTTGAGTTTTGATATTTGTTGGTTGAGGTAGGTTGTTCTATAGAGTTTGGAGAATGAGAGATCACACAACCGGAACTTTGTGCAAGAGGGACTTTTTTTCTTGGTCACTGCTTTGTTCCATCCGCATGCACGTCTCTTGCTGACGGAGGTTTACTCACTGAGTGTAAACGAAAAACTGACTTCTTTCACTTAGAGTTTGGTTATTATGTTCAGCAACTCTCTCCATTTCACGTGGTTTCTATCGTCCTCCTACATAAAAAAAACCGCCACAACTCTTGCGTCTTTGTCTTCTGATTTTTCTGCACTTTCTTTTTTTTTTTTTTTTTTGCTTTTTTTTTGCTTTTGAAGTGAGGTCGTTTGTAGTATTACTACTCAGGATGTGCGCTTTTCAATTTATTATTGCTATCACGAATAGATTTCACTTGCCTATAAACCTATAAAAACAGTTTAAGTCCAATTAACTCTAACTGCAGTCAACATTGTCGGGTTTCGATCTAATCTCAGTTTTAAACACTCACTAAATAGCTGTAATACGGTTAAGTACTTGTCTGTTGGTAAGCGTATGTATTAGAGAGGTGTATGAAAAGTTTTACCATTGTGTATACGAGGAGTTGATGTATAGTCAAACCTTTTTATATAGAAAATGCGTCTTTTTAAAGAATCGCCAATCTACACAAGCACACAAAATGTAACCATAATGACGTGTAAAATACATAAATGTATATATTTACATGTATACTATTTGTTTTCCAGTTTGACTTTTTTGTTTATGAAAATCTGGTTATAGTTACCAATTTAGCCTTTTTTTTGGCATTTTTTCTGAAAGATGGAGCTTCAAATATTTAATAGAGTATGGCAACCCAATTAGGATCAGCTGTTGGACACGTTTACCCTTTTAAACGCTTTTTCAATAATTGTTCAGGTCCGCAGCAGTGTTTTATGGCTGTTTCATTTTCACAGAATAATAACAGCACATAATCAAACAACCACGTTAAGAATGGATTTATAGATATTAACATTGTTACTTCGACACGGTACATTCATTTTGCCCACAGAAAGCAGTGCACGCTATTTTAATGGGTCGTCAATGGCTCCAATTAACAACCGTAGTTTAATTGTTTCTTTTACAGGTGGTGTGGGGGGGACACACGGGGTATTGAGATTTGGGAAAATCTTTTTGATCGGTTTTCGGCCAGAAATTTTGCTTTTTAGGGGTCAAAGTTCAACGATTTGACCTTTGAGAACTCTACCAAACTCCTCCAATTTTGGGTCTAAACACTTTTTAATTTGAGTTGAGCCCAAAACAATAAATGCTAAGGATCATAATTAGGATTAAAGTTAAACAAAATTGACCTCTGCGGTCTCTACCAACTTTTCTCTATGTAATTAAGGAAGTCTATTATATAGAAAGGCATTACGGTACATATGCACACCTTTTCCTATATACATATGCACATAAAGTTATGAACAGTGCATAGGGCCCGAGCAAAGCCAGGTTGAACTGCTAGTATATCTATATATCTATAAAAGTGAATATGTCTGTCTGTATGTTTGTCTGTGTACATTTCCCTACAAAATAACTCTGTCAATTTTCGGTCTAGTGACTCGAGATTTAACAAGGATTATTGAGATTTGGGAGAATCTTTTTAATCGGATTTCGGCCAGAAATTTTGCTGTCAAGGGGTCAAAGTTCAACGATTAGGTCTTTGAAAACTTTATCAAACTCCTCCGCCAAACACTTAAAATTTTAAATGTAAGTTATTTGGACATTATTTTTTTTATTAAATTTGAGACCGAAAAGTAAATGTTAAGGTGTCAAATTGGGGTGAGAGTTTAAGAAAATTGACCTCTGCGGTCTTTACCAAATTACTCAACCAATTTCTGGTTTAAACATGTGAAATTTTACAAAAAGGGTAATAAGGGATAGGGCAAGCTCTTTAATCGGGTTGGGTCGAAAATATGAGCTGACAAGGGGTCAAAGTTCAAAAGATTTGACCGTTGTGGTGTCTAGCAAACTACTCCGCCAATTTTGGGTAAAAATAATTTATACATAACGGGTATACAGACATACGGTAAGTATTTTAATCGGTTTTGTGTCGAAAATTTTGCTGCCAAAAGGTCAAAGTGAAAAGAGTTAACCTTTGCAGATTCTACTAAATGCCTCCGCAAATTGTGGGTCTAAAGACTTGAAATTTTAGATGTAGGTAACTTGGGCACAGTAAAAACTTTTTAATTTGATTTGAGACCAAAATAAATAAATGTTGAGGAGGTCAAAATTGGTGTCAAAGTTATAAAATAATTGACCACTGCATGTATGTAAATAATTACAGACATGTCATCCGCTCGGGAAACATGTAACCAAAATGGGCTGCGAAAACGCTTTTTATACATTCTGAACACATTTTAAATATATTTTAAATATTTTACACTTTGAATAATTTCTGAAGAGGACGCTACACAGAACGTCTGAAACGCGTAAAAAAACTATTTCAATGATTTCAAAATATTATTACAATGATCTAAATATGATACCTTTTTATATGAAAAATCAAAACACGGAATAATAAAATAATGTTAAAAAATACATAGCAATTGTTGGTGACCTTTCTTATTTAAATATATATATATATATATATATATATATATATATATATATATATATATATATATGTATATGTATATAAGAATCCTGGGATGAATATGAACACAGATTGAAAGATTTAATCGTTTGATATCGGGTCTTCAAGAATATTTTTAGGAGGTAATATTATATTATTATATCAGACAATCCCAGTCAAAAAGAGAATAGCTCAATATACTAGATAGAGAAAATAAGTATACCACTCTATATAAGGATTACTACAACACCCGGATACCATAAAATCATATCTTTTTATTGTATCTATTCTCATTTAATTTATTTTCTTTATCTATGCCCCCCCCCGCCCTGAAAAGATATAATTAAATTTTAAATATATTTTCTTTGGATGTGCTAAATAGCAAAATTATTTTGAATTAGATCTAATATTTGCTGAAGACTTTCCTCTGAGGACATTAGCCTGCACCGAAAATCTATGGCTATCAATATATATATATATATATATATATATATATATATATATATATATATATATATATATATATATATATATATATATATATATAAACGGTAAATAAAGCTTAAGAAAAAAATCTGAACTGCATTTTTTATTCAAACAATAATTTTCTGTACTGGAAAATAATGTTTTTTTTTCTGAATGAAATTTGAACAAAAAACTATACATATATATCTATCAATATATATATATATATATATATATATATATATATATATATATATATATATATATGAAATAAAATGGAGGTGGAAGGACCTGGATACTCAACGTTTCGCCCGATTTATGCGGGCTTCTTCAAGAGGGATGGTCATTGACGAGAGAGTCGGAGGATTGGGGCTATATATAATGATGGGGGAGAGCAGCGTGTTTTCCTTATGTAAATTAGATGTCATATATACATGTATATACATTTTATGAGAGAAGAACTAATTAAATGTATATACATGTATATATGAGATCTAATTTACATAAGGAAAACACGCTGCTCTCCCCCATCATTATATATAGCCCCAATCCTCCGACTCTCTCGTCAATGACAATCCCTCTTGAAGAAGCCCGCATAAATCGGGCGAAACGTTGAGTATCCAGGTCCTTCCACCTCCATTTTATTTCATATCGTCGGATTTAATCCAGCTCAACAATCATATATATATATATATATATATATATATATATATATATATATATATATATATATATATAAACGGTAAATAAAGCTGTTAAGGTCTCAGAATTGAAAACAATTGGAACTTGGCTAGCGTAAGTCGACTAAACGTGTTATTTATATCCATGCGCAAATATATATTTATATGCTAAAATCGGTTCATTTTTAATTGATTCTTATTCGTCCGACGATAACTCAAACGCTAATACCTAAAACTGAAACGCTAAATGTTTTGGTTTCGATTCTAGCTAATGGCACATACATTTATTAAAGTAGTATAGGGCCATTGCTGTGGGTGCTTATTTACGAGCTAAAAATAAGTATTAAATACCTGATGCTCTAACGCTAATCATTTGCAAATGTGATCGAAAAAAGCGCAGTATAATGTAATTCAAGGGGAATTTGCAGTTACTAAAACTCCATGGAAATTCCTAATAAATCACATTCTGTGATTGCATGAGTCTGTTGTACAAATTTTTATAGGTGATTATGTCAAAACGATTACTATATTTTCTGAAGTAAAAAGTGGAATCTACAAAACATGAATAAGGAATTATTTGTGGCCATGAGTAGCCAATAAAAACATCATTTAATCTGGTAGAAGACAAGTAATAAAGCGAGAAATTGCGTATGTTGTAACGTTTTCTGGTTTCCTCGGAGCGTTTCTTATATTTTTCCATAGTAATATTTGCATATTTTAGCAGGTTTCTCTCCCGTTCTCGTGTTGGCTTCTCCACAGAGGCTTCAATTGCAGTTCCCTTTCAACGGTTCTTGCTTCCCTGAATTCCAATTACTTCATAATGTTTCATTTTATCTTTACGTGTTCATATTTTTTGTTGATACATTAACGTGTGTTGTGCTTTCATCTCGTGTCGATAGAAATATTTGATTTCATCAATTTCATGATTTAATTTTACTTTACAATCTGATTTTTTTTCTTATTTGATATCTTCTTTACTTTATACTAGCAAGGAAACGGATAGCAAAATAGATTGTAAAATGTATGTAACACCATTCTTTAAAAACTTATTTCCTTTAGTCTCTCCTTTCGATTGAATACCTCTCTCTCTCCATCTTTCCTTTCTGAGACTCTCTCTCTATTTCTCTCTCTCTCTTTCTCTTTCTCTCTCTCTCTCTCTCTCTCTCTCTCTATATATATATATATATATATATATATATATATATATATATATATATATATATATATATATCTTTCTATCTATCTAGCTCGCTAGATCTGACTTCGGATTCAATGTAAGGGAAAAAAGCACAAAACATACAAATAACTATTTGATCTCATCTCAGTGATGTTTTTCGAACATCTACCAGTAAAACTAAAGCCATTCTTTTTATTCCTCAATGCTCAAAATTTTGTTTATGGTGACTCCAGCTGAATGAATATTACCGTATTTAAAGCATAACAACTTCGGAATCACACTGATTTCAATAATGTAATATTTGTACGTACATTTTTTTTGTTTCACATTTCAAGCAAACACAGTCGCTGCTCACCTTGTAAAATATGATTTATTTCAGTGATGTTTTTAATATCCGTTATCAATAATGACGGTATGTAACATTACATTGCAGTTTTCTTTGTCTTCAAATTTCCAGAAGCCCATCTCTTTCTGACATTTACTTTGGCAATATTATTGGAATGTAACATCTGGTCAGAAGAGAGAGATGTGTACAGAACAGGAAACTTCGTTGGTTTGGTCACATTGAAAAAATACGTGATAGTGCTGGGGTTAGTAGGCGTACAACAGTTGAAGTAGCAGGGTTCATTGACACAGAATGGTAAATGAAAACATGATCGTAAGTGAAAGATTTCGATTTGTGAGACAGAATGGTAATTAAAGACGTGGCATTTACAATAGGTAGTCGATTTCTTAAAGTCATTCAACACATGGAAACATGGAAACGAACATTAAATCGATGATGATGATGATGATGATGATGATGATGATGATGATGATGATGATGATGATGATGATGATGATGATCTTATCTTATAAACTTTCCTAATGTCTGTCTGTGTGTGAGACGCGGTTTATCTAAGCCTGCAGGCAACCCACCCAGGCAAGTAAGATACCGAAATGAAGCTTATGACCCAACGGAGGTTTTAGTGATATTTATATCTATGTTTGGTGTATGGAAATGCAAAAAAAAATTTTTTTAAATAAAAAAAAATGCAAAAAAAAATAACGATTTACTAAACAACATTTTATTTACTGGATATTTATCCGGAACAGGAACCCAAGTTTGCACAGCTGGGCAAACTTGGGTTCTTGTTTGTTAGAAAATTCGCACTGAAGGATTATAATTAATGTTGAGATGATTAATCTAGAATTGGAAATAAAATTTTATGAGGTATCGAAATCAGAAAACCGTTTGTCTATTTTCCGATGCCAAAAGTGATTATTTTAAATTGTGTTTCCTTGGTTTTGATTTTGTTGAAATATTAATTTTTCATTGCTGGTACTAACAATCAAATGAAAAATATTTATTGATTTTTAACTACTAGTAAAACTAGAATCAAAAGCTCACCCACTGCAAGTGCATTTTTTTTTCGTTTGCAAAAATATGTGAACTTATTATTATTATATGGGACTTAACATTTGCGAGCAATATGAACTGGAACAAATACATAGAGGACATTGCAAAAGCCGTTGCAAAGAAGGTGGGTTCCCTCTATCGAGCTAGAAGACTACTCCCGCCTGAAAGTATCCTGTACCTTTACAGGGCCACAATTCGCCCATGCATGCGGTATTGTTGCCATATCTGGGCTGGTGCATCTACAACTAGTCTCTCCCTTTTAGATAAAGTCCAAAAAAGAATTGTCAATCTAATCGATCCCACTTTATCAACTAAACTCCAACCCCTGTCTCGTCGCTGCAAGATTGCATCACTGTGCCTGTTTTACAAATATTTTAATGGAATGTGTTCTGATGAACTCGTTTCACTTGTACCCCCTCGACGTACATATCCCCGACAAACCTGCTTAGCAACAAGATCTCACCCCTTCACTGTTGTTATCTCTAACTGCCAGAAAGTTTTCTATTCTAATAGTTTCTTCCCTCGAACAGCTAGACTTTGGAATTCCCTTCCTGCTGCCTGCTCCCCTGGCTGTACTGATATGCAGAAGTTTAAATATAACATTAAAAATATCTTGGTAATATTTCCTAAGCATTGCCCCAAATAGTAGCTCCTTGCGTCTAAGTGGCGATATGCTTTGTAAGGGGTGAATATGAGTAAAAAAAATAAAATAAAATAAAAAACGGTAATCCAAAAATTGCAAAAAAAAGAAAAAGAAACAAACAACTCTATGGCAAAATATTAAGACATTTTGAAGGAATCTGAATAGATTTCGTAATTGTTTCTAGATCGGGTATATAAAGCAGGATCGGTAATTGTATGCGAATCGTCAAAAATATAAGAATTGTCCCATTATTGAATTTTACATCGTAACGTTTGACTTATTAACTGTATGGCTAAGTATTTTATTATTTTCTACCAGACTCTTTCATAAATAATGTATCGATATTGGCATTGTGTTGATGTTCAGCGTAAATGGAAACGCACTCGTATTATTGCAGCTCTTTTGTTAAAATTGCAAAAGTATTTATCCAAGCTAGCAGGGACATCCAGCGTAACCCGATCGTAAAATCCGCTTAAACATTAAATTTTAATTTATGCAGATTTCGCATATATTATTATAGAGTACATTTTCTATCGATTCCTATATATTATTAATAGGTCTGTGACAACAGCATATTCTTTTCGTTGTTTTGACTCTTGAGTATATATCCGTTAATATCTTATATGTTTTTTATATTGACGGATGTGTTTCTTGGTTGATTAAGTGTGTCAAACTGTGTCGCATATATACCCGAGAGTCAAAAGAATGAAAAGAATATTCTGTTGTCACAGCCTTAATTATTAAGTTGTGATTTCAAAACTAAAAAATATATCTATATGACTTGGATGCATCAGCTTGAATCGAAACCGAAACCAAAACTTATGAAGAAAAAAAACTATATGTATACATTTATAATTGAGTTCCTTCATCTATAATCGAAACCGAAACCAAACCATATGAGGAATTATTGGTAAACTTATTTACAAAAAATAGATGATTGTAGCGGCATCAGCTATAATCGAAACCGAAACCGAAACTTATGAAGAATTCTTGATAAACTTATTTATTAAAATAATAGATGACTTGAGTCGCATCAGTTGTAATCGAAACCGAAACCGAAACCGAAACTTATGAAGAATTCTTGATAAAATTATTTATTACAAGAAATAGAAGTTCATGACAATTAAATGACAGTCATTCTGATGTAAGCGTTACACACAAAATAAATCTCACACACCCTCTTATTAAAATATAGATGATTTTTTACCACGATTGCTTTCAAGTAGTCCTGCTCTTAATTCATATAAAACCATTGTTTACGTCACGGCTAGAATGTTCACTTTGCAATTCAATTACTGTGTATCATTAAGATTTTACAAAATCACTTTTGAAGTATTTCTCTCATTCATGTCTACCTCGTCAGATTACTGTTAGACTACGTTGTCTGCTTCATATGTGATATACAGTACTTGTAGAGAGTTCGACGACCGAATACTCGAACGTTGCGTGGGCTATAAGATCTGCTCTTCGAAAGCTGACTGAAGAAACTTAACTTTTCCTCACTTGAGCGCCGATGATTGCGCTATTATCTCATTCTGGTTTATAATCGTTCATTTTCTCTTTTTAATTACTGATTATCATCTTCATGTTAAAATCTCATTTCATTTAGTTTTTTTGTGTCTTGTGTTTTATTCTGCTTTCTCTACTTTTACAGTCAAAGATTTGGGGAGTTGCTATTATATTTTCCGTTAGTAACTTTTTCCCCATTTTCACCCCAAACAAGGCACAGTGCCACTTTGATTTAGCGGACTACTATTGGAGACATAAGTTGCCGGAATACTATATAGAGAGTTAAGCAGCAAGGTATCTGTTCACGTTACACTTGAACTTCTGAATGTTAATACAGTTGAGAAAGCAGGAACTCGGAAGGGAATTCCAAAGTCTAGCAGTTCTGGGGAAAAAAACTATTAAAGTAAACGGTTTTCTTACATCTCTGTAGGGGTGAGATTTTGCTTCTTGTCAGGTTTGTCAGGGGTATTTATATCGATGGGGGTACAAGAGTTTGTAGCTCGTCGGAGCATTCATCATTAAAATACTTGTAGAATAGGAAGAGGGGTGCAACATTACGTCGATGGGGCAGAGGTTGAAGCTTAGATGACAGTTCAGGACCTATCAGGTTGGCGACTCTCTTCTGAACCCTATCCAGGAGCGAGAGACTAGTAGCAGATGCATCAGCCCAAATGTTACAACAGTACTCCATACATGGGCGAATGGTGACCTTGCAGAGATACAAGATACTTCCAGGTGTAAGTAGCTTTCTAGCACGGTAGAGGGAACCCACCTTCTTCGCAGCAGCTTTGTCAATGCTTTCATATGCTTGTTTATTATGATAAAATCTTCTCATTGAGGGACAACGAAGCTTTAACTCTCATAGGATGTTATTATTATACTTCTCTTTTTAAGGAAATATAAGCTAAAGCTAATGATCCCATAATTTCTCAACAAATTTCCATGTTTGTATTATGTAATTCTATCGCCGCATGCTGTAAACATTATAAGCTTTGTTCTAAGCACATGAATTTAACGTATACAATCTATTTCAACGTTTATTTTTACGCTATTTATATGATATTAGTTTAATTTAAATATTCTGAGAATTGATCTTCTTGAACGTATTCAAGTGTTAAAATGGGGCATTGTTATGCAGGCTTTCTTGGACAGATACCTAAGACATTCTTTTTTTTTTCTTTTCTTATGTGATATTCTGGAATAATGGCGGATTTCACAACTAAATACTAAGTAGGTTCTACGTAAATTATCTTCGGTCATCATCATTATCATAAGAATCATTGTATGAATCCGAAGATTTTCTGTTGTTGGCATTGGTTTCTCCATAATTTTTCTAGTTAGAATCATTTCCAGAAAGCCATTGGCTACTTACTGGACAGACCATCAGAAGGTTGCCAACATACTCCGAAAAACAATATTCTATTCTCGAACATGTGCTGTAATCTCTAGTCATCGTTCAACTAAGCATTTCTAGCGAATTTTATCTAGGTAGCTAACTTTCGACCCCCGTTATAGTCACGCCACCTGCAGCTTGATATATTTCTGTTTGGTGCCAGATTATCCTGACATGTACTACTGTAACCCTCGCCAAAATTCAAAAGTTAATAGCCGTTTACAATGCAGCATAACCCTAAACAATAATTCAGACATGAATCGTAATATTTCAGTAAATGCGTAATGAATGTCATTTTTCACATTATGTTTATATTTTATTAGTAGACGTCAACAGGTATTTTAGCTTCGTTTTTTATGTGTAGTTGTCTTTTGTAAATCTTGTTGACTAGAAAGGTATCATCATCGTAGCATACAAAAGATATCAATCAAATCTATGTGTTTTACATTATTTTGATGATATAACGATATTTCTCCTGATTCAAATAGATTGGCTGAATTATTTGGTTCTTTTTTATTGTTGAATACTTGAATGATGTACGTTTCCTGTCAATGACAGAGGACAGGACTTGGGTATAAGTTACGATTGAGATAATATTAGATTCGGCCGTCAAGCCGTTATCAGTGTGGAGGATGGAACAATATGAAATCAAGTTATCGAAAATTAGATAAAGAAATAAAACGGGGAAAGTCATAAACAAAGCCAGCGAAAAAAAATGCTTCAATTAACTGAATCATTCGTATCCAGATTACCTCGGGGTGATCGGAAAACGTAGATTGTAAACGAGATGTAAGTCATGGCTCAAGTTTGGAATGCGATATTTTTAAGGTTGAAATAGTAAATATGTTTTGCTTTTGTATATATATATATATATATATATATATATATATATATATATATATATATAGTTTAAGTATGCTGATTTTAGGATAGAGAGAAACAGTGGACTTGACGATCGAAATGATCAAAAGCTTCGCCTTTTTCTGCCTTTCTGAAGTTTTGGAGTTTACGCTATCAGTAAAGCCGGCTGTTCAAAAGAAATACTTACAACTTTATAAAAATCGTTTCATATTTGTTTCGGCCTTTAATTTCTCATATCACACGTTTAGTATTATGGAGATCAATTATACTATACAAATTGGCATTGTTTATTAAATAAAAAGGTTTTTATATATAAAACTATGAAAAGTATATATTATTATTTTTAGTTAACCTCTTTTTATTTGTTCACCTCGAAACAAGTAAGGCTAATAGGAATTCTGCAAAAGTTTTTTATACAATTTACAAAGAAATATCAGTAAAAAAAATCTCTGCGCACAGTTTTTCATAAATGATGTTACCATCAAAAGTTGATTCCACAATGTTGATTTTTTTTATGTGATGTATATCAGGATTATATTAACAGAATCTGCAGTTCGTCTACATTTTCTATTCTTACAGCCCGCTCCTAGCTATCTCCCCCCCCCCGTCTAGACGTCTGTCCGCTTTGGTGGTCAATTCTCAACTCCCTGAATCTCTCCAAATCTAACTACATCACGTGTTCTCTTACATCACCTCATTACGTGTCTCAGACCAACCTAATGTCCATATATAGTTATTTGTTTATCGAAACCCCAAAATAATGTTTACATCTATTTTCTATTTTTGCATTCCTTTTGCAATTCACGCGTCAATCATCTCTTCCCCAATTAAATTGTTAATTCTTCTTATAATAGCAACTGATCCAGCGACCATCCGTCGCTCAAATCAATTAATAATAATAACAATAACAATAATAATAATGTTTTGACCTTTGACCCCGCTTGCCACAGTTAACACAGATACTACGCTATTATCACAGCCTAAAAGGGTCATAACATTACAAATGTAGCGAAGCGCTGCTCTTGAAACAGAAGAACTTTGAATTAAAACCAAACATTAAAATTTCTTCAATTCTGGAGGATTTTACCTTCTATTATTATTATTATTATTATTATTATTATTATTATTATTATTATTATTATTATTATTATTATTATTATTATTATTATTGTTGTTGTTAATATTATTATTATTATTATTATTATTAATATTATTATTATTATTATTATTATTATTATTATTGTTGTTGTTAATATTATTATTATTATTATTATTATTATTAATATTATTATTATTATTATTATTATTATTAATATTATTTTTATTATTATTATTATTAATATTATTATTATTATTATTATTATTAATATTATTATTATTATTATTATTATTATTATTGTTGTTGTTGTTGTTGTTGTTGTTGTTAAGGGCAGAAAAGTGCAGTATCAGAAAAGTAACTACACTTTTCAATATTTATTTTCTACTAGCATGGGTACCCGGCGTTGCCTGGGTTGACATGAAGTTCCGTTTGGAACACACCTGCTATACACACCATTTTCATCATGGGCAACGTGGATATCCCCCACAATAATCTCAAAAATAAAAGAACAGATAAAGACATGTAAATGTAATCGCCAAAAAAAAAACAAGTACGTGATACCCTCTTCATCAGATATTTCGCCAGAAGGAATACAAAGAGAAGAAACTGTTCTCCGGATATTGAGCACTAGAAAGAAAACTCCCTGTTCCCCCTCCCCCAATCAATAATTAAAAATAAATGATTACAACTTTTGTTTCAATAAAAAAAAATTTGGAAAATGTTTTGCAAAAATGTCCTAAGAAAACTCACCATTTCATGAACCTTAAAAAATAATCCTTAACGCGCGTGTGTTTTTTTTATTACTTGTAAGGGCACTTTTTTCACTGATTTTTTTTTTTTTTTTGTAAATAAAGGAAATTTTCGATTTGTTTTTTTTTTTAATGGGGAAGCCTTTTTGTTTTTAAAAGTGTGTGTTTCGAATTCAAACTTAATATTCTGTAGTAAATTTTTACGACGTGACTCAGCGTCGTTTAATTCCTAAGAAAAAAAAAGATCTACCAAAAATTAATTCCAAAAGCAATTAAATGAAAATTTTCGTCATTTTATGTTTCTAATGTAATCATACCCCCCCCCAAAAAAAAACATTGAATTTGTCATATTTTGGGGTTCGTTTTGTTTATGAAATTGTTAGATGAAATTACAGAATGGTTTCATAAAAATTAATTAAAGTTATCGTAATTTTATGTTTCAAATGTAATCCCCCCTCCCGCAAAAAAAACTGTATTTGTCATGTTTCCCCTCCTCTTGAAAAGATGCTGGAGATGACATACCTCGTTACAACTTACAGCCAAAATATGGGTGCTCATTTATCGTTAAATTTATATATAAAAGTGATCCTCAAGTTTTTTTTTTCAAAATTTCTTCTTTCATATTATTTATAAAGGTCGTTTAAACGCATTAGGCAAAACAAAAACGTAGATCTTTATTTTTTAGGGGTAAAGCGACGCTGAATTACGTCGTAAAAATGTATCTTTTTGAAATCAGAAAGTTAAGTTTGTAATCGATGAGATTAACGTAAAAAAAGAAAAAAGTGCAAATCGTGGACTATGAGGGGATTCAGTAGATCTTCATTTTTTTAGGTATTAAACGACGCTGGGTCACATCGTAAAAATCTACCGATTCTGTGTAGCTGTTTAAAGAATAATAAAAACAAACAAATCAAATCTTTTCAGTTTCTTCGTAAGTGTGTTTTTTGTTTGTTTGAATATTTAAACAAAGCAATAAAAGCCAAACATTTTTCTATCTACACGGAATTATTTTTTCAAGCTAGAAACTTAATGAGATTACCAAATAATTTTATTTGGTGTAGAGTTTTTTTAGGTTTCGAAGTTTCGTCACGTAATATCAGAAGTGTAAGCCATTTTGAGTGATAGAACAGTTTCAGGTGGTTCGTGTTACACACAAGTCCTGGGAGGTGACTTGCTTGTAGTAGACAGTTCCACAGAACAAAATATTCTTACCGTGTCGAAAACCCGGGAAAAGAACATGTGAAATTGCTCCAGAAAAGGTTTAATATTTATGAAGCAATTCTAGTTTCTGATTGGTTGATAGCAGAACGTTAAGTAATTTGATTCGTCAGTTCTTAGCAGCATCCTTTATAAATAGAATCGTCCGACTGTGTGGGATCATACCCCATTAAAAGGTCCAAAATATTGCAACAGTTTTTAAAAAGGTCAATGTTAGAAATAATAATTCCAAATAAAGTAAATTAAACATATTATCAATATAATTGTTGTTTAAAGTTTATTAAATAACCATTTTAAATAGAACACTGAACACCATTCTTTCGCTAGAAACATTAACTAAGATACCGCTATTTAGTAAAATCGATTTTTCTTAATGTAATATGCAAATGAGGTGATCTCTTAAATGTATGTTTTGCAAGAATCATACTATATACAGAAATGAATGAAAGAGTACAGTAAGGGGCCTTCCAACGTGGACACACACTACAAAGTCTCCTTTTCCAAAACCAGGAGTCTACGCTCCAACCTTTTATAAGTTGAAATCCAATTGCGGAAAACTAAACTTGACTTTTTGTTATTGTATGAAACTGGCATTAATTCAATTAATTCTTTAGTTGATTTCTCTATCAAAACGCTATTCTATCTTCATAGCCAAACTCGGCCATCAAGATCGCCATAAGCATGAAATATGTTACAACATCGATGGTACCTTCCTCTGTATTAAATACATCTCAATGGAAGTCACCGAACATCCCTAGATGTGCTTTAGAGTAGCGCTTGTTTATATCACAGCATTTATATTTGTCCTCTAACGTTTTCACAATGATGGGGCACAAAGCATGACCCACCGTCTGCTCATTCCTCAGCCAACATTCATGTGAAGATTTTAATATTAAAAAAATAATGAATGGAGATTTTAATATTTAAAATGCTGAATGGCTTGTTCATTCAAATAAAAAATAATGAATGGAGATTTTGTCATGACTCCTCGCTTTCTTATGATCTCAGATTGTTAACGAAACTACTCGGGTACCAGGTGCTCATTAACACTTATCCTCAAGTGGCTTTCGGGCGTTCATATGTGGTTACTTTTATGTAAGATACACAATAAAACAAAACCAGTAAAAGGCCATCAAAAGTGTGAGAAAATGCGGTCCATTGCTCACTTTTGCTGTTTCTTTGTTTTTTTATATGTTACTTTTTCTATCCTGCTCTTACTGAATTAGAAATAAAATTGGTAGAAAATTCTACATTTATCAAGTTATCGTCCGTTATGAGAACATGCGACCTACAAAAGCTTAACATGTTCGATCATTAGATTTGCATCGCATCCTTTGTATTCGTTGACATCAGTGCATTTCAAATGTTGTTACTCGTGCTCGCTGCAACTTATTTTCTCTGTAGCAAGTTCTTGTCTCCATATGTATTTCACGGTTTATTTACGTGTTTCGTCGTCACCCAGGTAATTGCATGCACAGTCATTGAGCCAGCCCCATCTCAGAGTTGGCAAATCGATTCAAAATTCAGCTGAACACCTCACTCCAAAAAGTGAAACGTGATACCGAACTGATTCTTGACCCTTGGCTCTATGGAGTTGACCGCTTGAATCGTGATTGGCTAACTCATATATCTGCAGTGGATCGTCGCGTCTATTCAACATTCGTTTAGGACGCGGGAAATTGTCTGGACGAAGCCGGCATAATCGATCTAGGTTGAATTCTGAAACAAATAAAAGCAAGTACTCTTAGCTGGAACCATTTCTATTACTAAAATACATGTACTCAAGGACATATCTTACTTAAAATATTCCTAATTGCTTTATTCAACAGATCAATAAAGTTGTTTCTTTTAATAACTTAAATGTCTACATCTAGAATATGATTGTCGACTTTACTAAAATTCATTAATCGCATTTGACTGAAAAGCTGTTTAGTGTTTTAATCCTTACGTCCCATGGGCAATGTTTCTTACAAAAAAGAAATATTGTTTTTCTTTAGCAATTTTTTCTTTGTTTTCATGGTATGTTTATATTTTAAGGATGTCATTCTCATACAACTGCTAAACTGATCATTGTATACATTCTCTTCCTGTTAATACTACGTCTCGCAAAATCAGTATATTCGTTTGAGTGTTTTTGTTCATCGTTGAGTTATAATCTGGTAAGTAGATATAATAAACGAGTGTTTGTGGTCGGATCTAGTATTCCTTAGCGAGAGGCTTATATGATGATCAGATTAGTAGTTTTATGAGAATAATATGCTCAAAACATCCACATACCATAAAATGAAAACAAAAAAATTGCCACAAAAACAATATCCCAGGTTGCTCTATTAGTCGGCATTTAATCAGCCAATCATATTCCGGGATTTACTAATTTTCATCATATAACCTTCCCCTTAATTTTTCTGTTAAATTCAGCTTCAGCATTTTCTCTCTGGATATAATCTACTAACTTTTTCTGATTTTTTTTTCTATTCTCCTTGTAGTGACGTTTGACATATCTAGTGATGTCTGACATATGACATCTGGCCTCGAGTTCTGAAATACCTCTGCTAGAGGATATTGACTTATAGAAGCAGAGATTTTAAACGGATCACACAGAACTTCCATTGGAATTACTTTTTTATATTTTTTGTGATCTCGATGCCATTTTCGTTGATATTTCTATTCGTTTATGACATATATGACCAGTCCAATTCTTTTCATAATCGCTTCTTATTCCCAATATATTTTCTTAAAGTTGTTGAAAAAATCGTTGTCACCTGGTTTATATACTTTAGTCATCTGTTTTTCTATTATTTATGTTTTGTTTTTGTTTTTTTTTTTTTTTTTTTTTTTTTCAGAACAGGCAACAGCTTATAAAACATAGAGCGCATTTTTTTTTTTTTTGCAAACATTAACTTTGCCGGCGATAACCTTCACGTCGTATTCAGATTTTTCGTGATTCTGTATACCACCAAGGATTTCTAAATACGTCTTTCATTTATGTTCCCGTTTTATTTTACTCTGAGCTCATTTCAATATGTTCACAATTTTTCCGCCTGTCCGTTGAGTCTTGGATAATGATTTACAGAATTTCTTAAATTTTCTTCCTATAAATTAGATTCCATTGTTGCTTACTAAAATTTGGGGGGGGGGCAAAAAATCTAGTCATGTGCGTTTTTTGTATTTATTTTAGTCGGATGTCTGCATGTAACAATAGTGAAACTGTTCACGATTATTAGGTAATAAAATCCATTTATAAACCATGCATAGTCAATATGTAATCGATTTCATATAACATCTGTCTTTGGCCATGATTGAATCTTTACTGGCGGATCCCTTGCCAGTTGGCATCCTCTGCACTGCGTCACAAAATTTTCTTTGTTTTATCATCCTCAGCCATAAAGCATTACTCATCATTAAAAATTTCATTCGTGAAATCCCTGAATGGCTCGTGTGAAATTCTTTCAAAATTTTCGTTTGCAGAGTAGCCGGCATTAATACTCTGTCTTCGTATAGTAATACCCATTCGCATATTGGCAAGACTGACATACTATTTCTCACTTTAGTTTTCTCATTCAACAAAATATGCTTTATATTTTTGTTAATCATTTTTTTTTTTTTTGATAACTGGAATTCTTTAATTGTATTGCATAAAAATCCAACGCATCATTCTCGTCTTTTAGCGCCGCTATAACTGTTTCTTCGAGTGGTTTTGTATATTTACGTATCAATCTTGCTAACCCATCTGCGTAAACACATGCAATGATAATACAGTTTAAATGAACGTAGTTGGGCTTGAACCCTGCATAATTGGTTTCATCACTTAAATAAATACATACACAATAAGCGTAAATATTATTTTTACTCACTAAGAGGTTTCACACAGATTGTAATCAATGATAGCTTTCTGGCCATTACTGATGGCTTCCGCTGTAGTCTGCGTGTGTCAAATATTCTACACAACTATCTAGTTCATCCACTCTTTCAATAAACATCGCAAATAATTTTGCGTTCTCGCAACATCCGATTAGTTTATTGATTTCTCGCTGTCAACGATAATTGGTCATTCTTTTAGATTTGGGTAGCAATAAGTATTTTCAACGTCCAAGCACCATCAGCAAAATCTGGTTAGCACTATTTTTTATCGTTCTTCTGCATTAAACAACACTTCATAATCATTTAATCAGCCAAAACTATGCTAATACCTCATGTATTTTTATTGAATGACGAGTAGGCAGTCTATTATTATTAGTAGTAGTAGTAGTAGTAGTAGTAGTAGTAGTAGTGGATGCGGAGGGGGGGGCTCGGCTTTGCCCGTGGATAAAATACGCTTAAATATAGTCTTTTAATGTGTCATGATTTCGTATATATCATTATAGAGTCGTTATTTCAAAAGTTAAAAAGAAATAGTATTTGGGTGCCATCGATTAGAATCCAAACCAAAGCATTCAAAGCTGGTGACGTTACCACTGTACCAACGTGACATGCATAGAAACTGATTAAAAATTAATAATAAACTAAGATGAATATACAAAATGTATAAAGATTATTTTTCAATTTCGACCCATCTTTGACCCCTTAAAAACTATTTTAACTGACTAAAAACCCATAAAAGAACTATCCGTAAAAAAATCAAATCATTCGAGGCTTCTAGCGTCACTCTGCGACTTTTAGTTTCGTATGAGATAGAGTTTGAATTTATGGAGACAGACAGACAGACATATAGCCTTTTATATGCTGTTGTTTGTTTTGTTTTTTGTTTTGTTTGTTTTGTTGTTTGTTTTGTTGTTGTTGTTGTTTTTTTTTGTTTTTTTTTAACTTACGAGGGGTAATCACCGAGGCAATCATCAAAGATTTCTCTTTGAGAACAACTGGGGATGTTCTCTGGAGTCTGGGTGACAACAAGTCTCTCCAGATTTCCAGTACTCTCCAACTCTCTTGATAAGCTTAGCCGATAAATTTGCGTTATCGCAACAGCCGTTTACTATTGATTTCTCGTTAGCAGCACCCATTGTTTTTCACTGAAATTTGGATTGCAATAAGCATCCTTAAGATCCCAGTTCTCTTCGCACTCATCCAGCGTAGGTCTGGCTAGTGCATTCTGTGCTTCTCGGCCCTCTTCAACCTTTTAGTATGGTTTCTGTTGATGCGATCCCAACCTTTTGAGAGAAGTGGGGGTTAACTTACAATTAAACTTTCAGTTTTCTTGCTTCCATGTGGTGTTTCTTCTTGTTTTACACCTGAAGTAGTTTCCATAATCCCGTCTTACGTCTGTGGCTCATGTGTATTAGACTCCGCATTCAAAGGTTTTTCCTTAAGATTTCAACCGTTCCCATTATTGTTATCCATTGTATCTTCTCGGCGATTCTTCTGATTTCAATCCCTCCCATTTTTTTCGAAGTTTTTTTATATTGTTCTTAGGGCTCCTTTTTACTTTCCTCATCTTTCATATCCCTTTGAGCTCTCTGGCCAGTCACGTGTATTTGCTACGCTTCATTGTCTCCTTGACCTTTAATTTGTGGTCTGTTGCAACGGTAAACTCTACAATCTGACAAGGATTTACCTTCTTGTAAACTATTATGACAGCCAGCCTTCTTGTTTGGATGAGTTTATCCGTTTGTATATGCACATTTCCCCGTTAGTATCTGCATTTAAAGGTGTTCCTTAATATTTTTACCGTGTTCATTATGGTCATTCCTTGTATCTTATCAGTCATCCCTCTGATTCCAATCTCTCTCATTACTTTTTCAACATTTTTGGGGGGATTGTTTGAGTGTTTCCACTGCTATTGATGTTATTTTTGCTTTATCCATCGTCGATATCCTTTAGTATTTTCTCTGCTTCTCTATCTCCTTGATATTAACCCTGTGTCTGCTGGAACGGTAAAATCTGTGATGTGGCAAGGCTTTTCTTTATTGTTAACTATTATGACATCGGGTGTTCTTTCTTAGATGGGTTTATATGTTTGTATATGCATTTTCTATTTGATTTTTTTACTTTCATTTTCAAGTACTATAGCCGGTTTTGCTTGTACCATTGATCTGAATGTCTAAAATTCAGTTGTTTGCATAATTCTCAGTGCACTATATTCCCCATTTGATCGTGTCTATTCTTATATTTTGGGAGGGATTGTTTGCTGCATTCGTTTATTATGTGGTTTATTGTTTCGTCTCTTTGTTTACAAAGTCTGCATTTGCTTTTTTCTTCTGTTTTTTCAATCCTTGCTTTGATATGGTTGGTTGTAATCTCGTGCAGCTGTTATTAGAGATTCAGTTTCTTTGTTTATGTTTCATTTTCGTAGCCATGTTTAATTGTTATCGTTAGTCTCACATTTTGTCACTTTTATGAATCGTCTGTGTAGCAGTTTCTTATCCCACTTTTATTTCTTCTTATTTTTGGTTTCTGTGTTTTCTGTCTTGTTCATATTTTTCAGTGTCTCTTGCTACGGTTATTTTCCTTTTCGGTGTTCTGCATTATGTGTTTTTTTTTCATTCTTCTTTCGTATCATTTACAAAACAGTCTTTTTATTCTTCACGTAAAGTCGTTCAGCATCATCCTTAGGGTGTAGTGCGTTATGCATAATAATAAGTTTCCTGGTCTTCTGATCGACATACATCAGTTCTTCATTAATTCAAACTATTTTCCTAGTAATATGATGTGTTTATACCTTTTTGTTCCTTTTATATTTATCCTAATTTATTTTCAAATAGTTTTCTTTTTCCTTTTCGTTTTCTTCCTCTGCTTTCCTATATTTTCTCTTCCTTTATTATTATTATTATTATTATCATCATCATTATTATTATTATTATTATTATTATTATCATCATCATTATTATTATTATTATTATTATTGTTGTTATTATCATCATCATTATTATTATTATTATTATTATTAGTAGTAGTAGTAGTAGTAGTAGTAGTAGTAGTAGTAGTAGTAGTAGTAGTATCATTATTGGCTCACCTGGAGCTTTCACACGAGTCAGCAAACGATCTGATTGGAGACCTGTGGTGTTCTCTGGAAGCTGAGTGACAACAAGTCTCCCCAGACGTCCAGCTCTCTCCTCCTCCTTCGATAGCATTTGCAAATAAATTTGCATCATCGCAACAGCCTCTTACCATTGATGTCTCGCTAGCAGTGTCCATTGGTTTATACTGGAATTTAAGTGGCACTAAGCCTCCCCAAGATCCCAGTTCTCTTCGCACTTGTCCAGCGGAAGTCTGGCCAGTGCTCCCTCCTCAGTCTTTCCATCCTCCTTGACCCTTCCGGATCTTTGTTATCACTTTTGGGGGGGGGGGGACGGTGGTGAAACAATGGAGAGATGCATGATGGGGGATGGAGAACATATATTATTATTATTATTATTATTATCATTATTATTATTATTATTATTATTATTATTATTATTATTATTATTATTCCTGGTTCAATGAGCGCATGTCAGTTATTCTACTGTTTGTTTAGATTCAATATATGTTTAGAACCAAATAAAAAAAATGTAAACATGAGTCAGATATATCGAATTGTACAGATAATGTGTGGTGATTACTTTTTTGTGATAGGATGTTTCTATTTATGTTTCTCAATTTATTTCATATGAAAAATGCAAGATGGTGAAGTCCGTGACTTAATAATGTTTCTGATTTCTTGTCAGATAATGGAATAGCAGATGTGTTTTGTATGCGTACATCACAACGGACAGCACGAAATATGACAAAAGAATGTTGTAAATTGTTTGGATCTTCTGTTATATATCGTGAGAGGCGTGCAATAGAAAGAAAAAGTGGGGATGATCATACGTATTTATAACAATGCCGTTGGACTATTTCTTTTCTATAGAAACAAAGGATATCATCTGAAAGAGTGTCTTTGTGATAATGTCTTTATGGTGAATTAGCGATTGTCCAGTTTATACATTTCTTCAAGACGGTAGAAAGAGAAGCTCAGAGACGACTGCAAATAATGTCGATATAAACGAAGACGGACCCACAATATTTAAGAATGTTTCTATTTACAAGGAGTGTTCAACCAAGGATTCAGAGTTCATTATTTCGTACACGTCTTAGGACGGATTTTTAATTTGATATTCCTGTATGTGTGCGGAATGTCCCTCCTAAAACTCCTTCCTAGATATTTTGTCTACAGATCTGTAACTGGATATATACGATATTTGGACCTTATGAACAATTTCGATTGGTTTTTAGCCTGTAAAATAGCTGCTAAAAGGTAAGAATTACAAACAAATGTTGACTATGACAAGTGTAAATCGACTAAATTCTGAGTATGCGTACATATATATTTTTAGTTTGAAATTGCTTGACCTTTAGCCGTTTTTATCTCTCTAGTGATAGGTCAAACGTACGATGAAGGCTGAAAAGCGCTAAGTATCGTCTATGGCTGAATGTTTTGGTTTCTATTCCAGCTACTGGCATCCGGGTAATGTTTTAAATGTTTGAAACTATTACTATATATACTTGGTACAATATAATAATCAATAGACAATTTTCTCTATGATAATAAATATAAAATCTGCGTATATCTATAATAATGAATACGAAATCTGCATCAATTAAAATGCAATAAATTACCGTATTGTACGACTGGAGAACGCCGAGTGGCCTGCTAGTCTAACATATTTACGAAAATACGTATTAGTATTAAAAATTAAACAGTTTTTCTTTAGTTGAACAATTGGTCTATTTTGTATGTTGGAGAATTTATACAGGAAATTTGACGACAACAAGTTTAACGATTCAAATAAGAAGTCTTATGTGTGGAAACGGCTTCCTTGTTCTTAATAGGGCAACCTGTGGCAATTCTATATCTGGAGCAATTCCATATTATCTCAGCTGAACAATTATTCAATTAAAGGAAAATAATTCAATACTTTAAAGAACTCTCCTCATGAAGAAGATGGGTTTGTTGTTGACTTCTCTCAAAGTGCCGGAGCTACCTCTGCTGTCTACAGTGAACATCAATTGATCTAGCGTCACAATCCAAAGCAATCCTAAGGTAAGCACAATACTTGCACTTTTCAGTGAACCTTATACTTGTATCTATCTCCTCTCTACTTTTCTATTTACTGTCGTGGATAAAAATCATGAAAGAACACTATAAAAAAGACTATAGAGTGCTCTAATATTGTCATATAATCATATGCTTATGGAAATTCCTTACCCCTAGGGTATGGAATTTCTCATACGATTCTAACACATAACCTAACAGGTGTTTAACATACAACAGGCTTTTTCTTGTATGTATTTTAGTTTCTCCCACGATTTTGTCATTGTTCGGTTCACTCGGAAGAATCTGGGCATAATAAAGAACGTTTTTCAAGTCTTATCAAGTCCTTATGGCAAATAACCTGCTTCTAAGCAGACAACATTACAGTAGTGTTCAAAAGGTGTGGATGACTCTGCAAAACTGCTTGATCGACCTGCACGCTCACTAGCATCAAACTATCTGGCGCCAACATCCATCTAGACATCAAGGTAATATGTGATGTCTGTACATTAAGCATCAAATGCAGATGTTCTTTCCACATCAAAAGATTACCCACACTCACTGCTCCAAATCCAATAAAGACTATAAACGATTTCTTTATGGGCAAGTTTCCATATCGTCTTATGTTTTGAATAATACGTTCGGCTCGAATATTCGCGAGCATCTTATAAATAACTGTGCTTGTGCCTCTAAGTTCATTGTCGACTTATTCTTCATTCTAAGGGCGTTTAAAGAAACAACCCAAGATTAAATTAAAAAAAACTCCAACTTCTAACATTCCCCCCCCCACAACCAACTTCTCTAACATCAGTATCATCTATGTTGCACTTTCCAGAAGTTGATATTTCATTACAGGAGACCAAATCTGACCTATTGTTCCTGTGTAAAACTGGTGTTGGACCGGCTGGATGAGTTCGCGATTAAAGGATACTCAAACTTAACATCAAAGTTTGACCTCCAAGATCATCATGTGCATGGAATATGTGTCTATATTAGAGGTGGCTTTTTATGTTTTTTTATTTTACAGTCACCACTTATCAAGGGCCGGAGGCCACTCGAGAATAAGTGCTATAGGGTTTACAGTAATCAATGGGATAATATCGTAATAATCTTTAGTAATGGAAATTTGGTAGATTGGATTACTTAAGTGGGCTGTTCATCAAGAATTTGTTTATGTTGGACTTGAAAACAACCAAGTTGTGGTCAGCTGGGAAACAGGCAAACGTAAGAGAGTTCCACAGGCGTGCAGTTCTAAGAAAGAAGCGTGGTTCATGGAATCTACGTTTTGACTGCGGCACAGTCAAAGAGTGGGGAAGATTATTGACACTAGTTTCAGCTAGACGGGTGTTTTCGTGAAATATTGGCGAGGGGGACCAAAGATTGGAGCTCAAACGAGCACTGGCCATGGAAATAACGATAAAACAAAGACATGCTCGCAACGTCCCTTTCTGTGGGAAAGAGACTGCAGGGAAGAGAAAAAAAGGTATCCCCCACTAAGCTACGAAGTCTTTTTTGCATTCTGTTAAGGCAGAATAAGCTGTTTCTAGCAACTTCTGCCCAAATGTGGTAACATTACTCCATCCTTGGACGTACTTGGCTTTTATATGGATAGAAAATTGCATCAACAGTGAGATATCTACTGGGGTTGTTGAACGATCTCATCATTTTTCCAGAGGCAACAGATTTGATGTACGTGTTCAATTTCAGATCAGGAGTAAAGTTAACGCCCACAAGCTTATCAAAATATGAGGCTTCTCTCAAGACGAGAGCCCTCTATTTCAATTGATCCCAGGTAGGGGATCAGAGCGTTGATGATGTAAATATAGAAGCTTGGTTTTAGATGCATTAAAAGTAACTAGCCACTTCTTCCCCCATTGTATCACACGCTCAAGATCAGAGGAGAGATAATCAGAGAGAACTTAGTCATTTACGGCCTTTAATGTGTTGACATAGATGGTAGTGTCGTCAGTATAGATGTCAATAAGACAGTCAGTAAGAGAGTTGGGCCCATGATGGACCCCTGAGGGATTCCAGCATTAATCCTGTGAGCTTCTGATTTCTGCCCATCAACCACTACTCTTATGAGCCTATCAGAGAGAAATGATTTAATCATTGAGAAAACTTGAACGAGAACTTGGGTAAAGATAAAATAAAAACGTAATAAGTCTTCAAATGTACCTCTCCATCGTACAGTATCCCGATACGATATGACTGACTGTGAGAGATTCTAAACATTTATATCAGATATAACTCTGCGTTCCGTGTTTACAATTAGCGTGTCCTCTACAGTAACTGACCTAACCAAATGGTATATTATTTTCTATGGCAACTGCTCGTCTGTATTCCAATCTGTGGTCCCAATTTTAGCAAACTTTCACACAAAAAACAATCTTCAAGCTACAATCACTATCAATAATTTCCCCCACTCTCTATCTGTGCATGAGAAAGCTTCTTTTCTTGTACTGTGATTCGTTTTAGGTGGCTCCTTTCCAGCTGACTATAATATGATGGTCTTCAAGTCCAATATAAACACGTTATTGCTGAGTCGTATCCTTAAATAATCAAATTATGCCAAATTCTCAGTACTAAGGACTACTGCACAGTTGTCCCGATGATTACCGTACATCTATTAACCCTTGTCCTCGAGTGGCCTTCTGGCCTTGATAAGTGGCGCCCCTTGTAATAAAGTCACATTCGCTTTTCCATTTGAACTTTACCCTTAAACGCATTATCTATCCTTTGTATATTTTACCTTTTGATTCAAGACCCTCGTCCAACATCCACCAGAACTGATACTCCCAAACTTTACAACCAAAGTAAACGACCAATCACTAGAAAAAGTGGACCAGTTCCCCTACTTAAGGAGTATCCTCACATCTGTTCCCACATGCAAGGGCGCGAAGAATAGGATCAGGGCTTTTGGGCGACTAACTGCCGCGTTTTCAATAACCACACAAAGGATGGCCACCAAAATAATAGCGTTTCTGGCAGTTGTCCTCTTTACGTTCCTGTGCGCATGTGAGACATTGATGCTGTAGAGAAGCGATGAAAAAAATTAGTAAACCAAACTGAGGCAGATTTAAGAAATTACCTGGGAGAGCCGCACCATCAAGTTCTGGAACGAGCCTCGGTGACCAACGTAGAGTCTACCATCATTCACCACCGCCTCTGCTGTGTGGGACATGTCCACATGATGGATAATTCAAGGCTTCCCAAGAAAATGCTGTACGGGGAACTGGCCCAGGCTATTAAGTCACGGGGAGCCCAAAAAATTCGTTATAAAGATCAATTCAAGCGCACCCTGGCTCTAACAAATATCGACCCGTCCTCGTGGGAAGAATTTGTCAGGGACAGGCGCAACACACGATAGAACCGCAGACTTTGAGAAGAGAAAGAAAGAAAATGAATGGCTTGGAAGAGAAAATGAAAAGAACAACAAGAACGACCCCGTCCCCCAACCCTATCTTGCGAACACTGTCAACGACTTTTCCACCATAGACTCGAACCCAACAGCCATGTCACACACAGGCATCCAATCCAAAGATAGGAGACTCGTGACAAGCGACAGAGCCCAATACTTGGATACGAGTGGGAGCCGACGATGATTGTTTTCACATTGATATCGTGTTTTAGAGAAAATAAAAAGAAATTGTGATATAATACATATCTCGTTCTCTTTAACTTCTTCTGTTCTCTTTGAATCATTTCTACCATCCAATTTGTATCACCATTCACCTTTTATTTTTTTATTTTCGCGTCATTTAAAACATTATATACATGTAAGGTGTGCACAACGAATAGATGAAAAGATAACAAACATAATGCTTCTCAGAGTTTTAGTAGTATTTTGATAGTCATTTTCAAGCCTTCCGTAACTATTAAAGTCTGATTTTTTTTATCTATTTCGTATGTGTGTGTGTGTGTGTGTGTGTGTGTGTGTGTGTGTGTGTCCAGTTAAAAGTAAAAAAAAAAATAGATGGCTTGCATGGGAAACGTGTTCCATACAAAACAGAAATAGATTTCTCGCTTATGCTCCGGCATGTACAATACTGCGGCCATTAAAAAGGAGAACCCGCTATGATTATTATGATATTAGTTACACTAGAGCTAAGGAGCGGAAACCAGTACCCTTTTGTAGCAGAAAAGACGCATTTTCTGAAATACGTCTGGTCAAATGGGTATCATCTTATCAACAGTGACATCGATTTAAAGTGCAGAGTAAATTCAAAACCATTATTTTAATTAACTTCAGTGGCGTCACGTTTCCTAGGCGGCGGTCACCAACGATTCCAAAATTTGACTCAAATTGTCGACAGAGTGACAGTTTCATCCTGTGGAGGGTGCATCAAACTATGTCCCCAACGGAGAAGCGCCGATATATGCGTAAGTAATTCTATAATTTCGATAGCCACTATGCACTTAAATTCGTTTGACATTTCTGTCTCTGTAATGTTGTATCGCACTTTTGATATATTTACGATACCAACTCATAACGATTGATGCAGATTGTATCTCATCTCTCATTTTCGCACCACGACGAGCCTGGATTTAAGAGTGATTACTTTTCCGTTAAAAGGAAAACGTCGTAAACTTGGGAATGAAATATGTTTATGAAAATATCCAGCAATAAATTTCAGTCGAATGTCGCATTTTATCAGGTGTGCTTCGTATTGCGTCAAGAATGTAATAAATCTAATTACCTGGTGCAACTTTCCACCGAAGTCGACTCTTCTAGGTGTCTTCTGACATACGGAAACATCTAATTCTAATATTTAAATTATATCAGTGAAAGAAACAAGCAAATATACGTGCCTTTCGAACATAATTTTACTGTTATCCCGTTTATTATTTCTCGAATTTAACACAGAATATATAAACTAAGCTGTTTCTTATGTATATCAAAGGCAAATAATGAAATTACGAACAAAATTTAAAAGATATTTGTCATAACATCTTGTTGTGTTTGAAATGGAAAATATTTGTGTGTGTGTTTTTGTGTGTATAATATTTATATTTCTTTTTTGAAATTAAGTGAAAAAACGTTTAAGAATAACACACACGCACATATAAATAAATATATATATATACACATATATATATATATATGTATATATATATATATATATATATATATATATATATATATATATATTATAGATTTAAAGTTCCCAAAATTTGTACTAGAACTGACCGCGACGACCCGTAGTGCAGCCGTTAGAGTACAAAATCAATTGTAAAAGTAATATTCTCATTAAGCTTAAAGGTTCAGTTCTCAGAGTGGGCGACCGAAAACTACAATTGCAAATTACTTAGGGTCTATATCCAGTCGTGGCTGACGGAATTAGAACATGCTACCTCCGTGAAGTAAATAAGACTTAAGGAGCAACCTCATGAAATCCAATCGATCGCATTACAAGATATACAATGTAATACATTTTGTTTCTTTCAGTCGCTTTCTTTCTCTCTCTCTCTCTCTCTCTCTCTCTTAATCTCTCTCTTTCTCTCTCTCATTCTTTCACTCTCTCTCTCTCACTCTCCTTTTCTTACTTTCTCTTTCTCTCACTCTCTCTCTTTCTCTCTCTTTCACTCTTACTCACTCTTTTCCTTTTGTACACTCTCTCCCAGTCTCTTTCTCTTACTCTTTCTCTTTCTTTCTCTCACTCTCTCTCACCCTCTTTCTCTCTCTCTCTCTCTCTTATCTTTTAACACAGGATAATTTGGTTTTACCTTTCTTCTTTTTCTTTCTCACTACTCACACAATTATTACAAGACTGAGAAAAAAAGAGAGAAAAAAATCACTAATTGTGAAAGAATGTGACCAGCTTGCGTTCATACAAATGAGTTTATATGTTTCCTAAGATAAGAAACTACATTATCCTAAGACTTTTTCCCTTTCTCTTTCTTAATCTTTCTTTGATCTTAAAACCCGAATATACTCTCATTATCATTAAGCTGAAGTAAGAAAAAGATTTTAAAAATAATTTTAGTAAGAAAATATTTATTCATACATTGCTGACTCAATTATTTATTCCAATATATGAGATATTTTTATAAGTTTTTTTTTTCTAATTTCAGCATAATTAGTTAAGTAGTACGAATTGGAATTTTTAAATAATTCAATTAATTTTTACATTGTTTCTTGAGTTGCGATTCAACCAGGAAAAGGTTACAGAGAGTGCCAACTATTAATTTGAATGGCACACACAATAGATTTAACATTATGTGGCATTTTTAAACTAGTGTTACAGGATAGGCTGTCCCCTTTTCATATAAATAAGAAGAACATTAGATGAGTGAAAATGAGAGTAGGATAAGCCGAGACTCGAACCTTGTAAGCAAGGTTCAGAAAATGGAATGTTAGAATTTAGCTATTGTTTAATTCTATTTTAAAATATTTAGATATATTTTTGTATTGTAAAAAGAATTGATTGTTCGTTCTTTTATAAAAACTGAGTTTAAAATGTCAGCTAAATAGAATGAACAATACAAATTTAAAAAATATATATTGTAAAAAGAAAGGTTAGGTTAAAAAATAGGTTAGTTGAGAATTCTTTGTTTGCAGAAATGTGTTTTGGACAAAGGTGTGCTTAGCCACGTGAGTTGGTCACGTTTTGGAACCACACATCTGACGTTATAGCAAAAAGGGAATTCTCCATATAGGAGCTAGGATTAGTCAGATTACGGCAGTCGGGAAATTGAGGCACAGTTGAGTCTGCTAGTCAGTCAGAGAGAGAGAGTTGGAGTCAGGGTCTTTTGGAAGCGAAGGAAAGAACATTAAACTTTGTAGATCCCGAATTTGAATTCCTGACGTCATCATCATTCGACTGGTCCAATGAATAAAGAATCACCATCGATATTTTGTAATTGTTTGTCTTCGTGTCGTCATTCTACAAATTGAAGGTAATCTGTTAATAATTTTAATATGAACTTTATGTAACCCTTACAAGAAATGTATCTCTCCCCTCGCTAATAGATAAGAATCCACAGAACCGTATAAATATCTCCCTCTCATCATTGGTATTTTTTTGTTATATATATATATATATATATATGTATGTGTGTGCATCGTCTCTCTTTCAGTATGAATGACCCCATTATATCTCTTTTATAATGAACTCATTCATACCTCTTTAATATCAGTCCCCTACACTACACTAGCAATGAACGAAGATTTTTCTTCATCCCATTTTCAATAATCATTGTTAAATGGAACCAGGTTTCACTTGCCAGATTTGCTTTCATATTCTCAGGGCGTGTAATAAATAGTCAGGTAAACAACGGAAGCTTCATAAACTGTATATGGTTTTGAAGTAATGAATTAACACACTACAGACAAAGTTTTAGATCAGAAATCGAGATGGGCATTTCTGTCTTAGTTCTCTTATATGAATCAATGTGACTATGTTTAAGCTCTAATAAAATACTGTTTATTTTTTCTATTTACTATATGTTATATTTTCACTTACAACAGAGCAGAAAATAAAATGCGTATTCAAATATTAGTGCTTAATTAATAACGTTTAAAGGCAGTTCGCTAAATCAGATAGAAAAAATAGGGAAGGCAGATTTTCAGTTTGAAGATTAGTCATGATTTCTTGTATTAATATCGTGTTGTTTTTTTATAAAAGGACATTCACTGATTTTAGGCACTATAATCTTTTGGTTTTCACAATAATATTGAAACCAAATTTGGCAAAAACTACAAACTTTACATATAATTTTGTCTCCGATTTTTTATACAAAACACTTAAAACAAATTATGTATTTGATATATTTTTATGTGAGTAATGAATAGATCAATAGACACTTTCAGTAAGTAACATATTTATTTTAAGAAAAGATAAAAAAATCAACCTATTTTAACGCGCACACACACACACACATATATATATATATATATATATATATATATATATATATATATATATATAGAGAGAGAGAGAGAGAGAGAGAGAGAGATTTATCGTTTTGGGGGAAAGAATTTCAACAAAGTGCTCGATTACAAAGAAAAAAACTTTTTTCGATATAAGAGCTTAATATTTATTTATTTAAATGTACAAAAGGTCAGAAAAACATTGGTACCGTCGGTTTTAAGCCTAACATAAGGGCGACCAGTTAGTGGTAAATCGTAAATAATGTTAGGCTCTCGTCAGCCATGTTGTTTCTGTTTCATAACATTATTTACGATTTACCATTAACTTGTCGCCCTTATGTCAGGCTTGAAACCGACGGCACCAATGTTTTCCTGACCTTTTATACATTCGACCTGTTTCCACCTGGCAACATCAGGTATTTTTTTTACACAGTGATCACCACTTATCAAGGCCCGGAAGCCACTCAGGGATAAGGGTTATTGCAAGTACATTACGTTAGTGTGGAGATTTGATGAAGCGTTTATTTAAGGGGGCGGTTCATTAGGAATTTGTTAACGTTGGACTTGAAGACATCCAAGTTGTGGTCCGGTGGGAAGCAGGCAGACGGAACAGAGTTCCACAGGCGTGCAGTTCTAAGAAAGAAGCTTTGTTCATGGAATCCACGTTTTGATTTAGGCACAGATATAGAGTGGGGGAAAATTTTCACAGTGGATTCAGCTAGACGGGTGTTTTTCGTGAAAGATTGGCGAGGGGGACCAGAGATTGGAGTTCAGACGAGCACCTGCCATGGAAATAACGATAAAACAAGGATAGGCTCGCAACGTCTCTTCTGTGGGATAGAGGTTGCAGGGTAAAGAAAAGGGCATTCCCCACTAAACCACAAAGTCTATTTTGTACTCTGTCAAGGCAGGATAGGCTGTTTTTAGCAGCTCCTGCCCAGATATGGCAACAGTATTCCATCCTTGGACGTACTTGGCTTTCATATAGATAGAGAATTGCATCAGTAGTGAGATATCTTCTGGAGCTGTAGAAGGATCCCACCATCTTTCCAGCGACTTTGGCAACAGACTTGATGTACGTGTTCCATTTCAGATCAGGAGTAAAGGTCAAACCCAGAAGCTTGTCAAAACACGGGGCCTCACCCAGACGAGAGCCATCCATCACAATTGATGCCAGATGGGGATCAGAGCGTTGATGATGTAAGGATAGGAGTTTGGTTTTTGATGCATTAAAGGTAACCAGCCACGTCTTCCCCCACTGA
Source organism: Euprymna scolopes (assembly GCF_053919585.1). NCBI lineage: Eukaryota > Metazoa > Mollusca > Cephalopoda > Sepiida > Sepiolidae > Euprymna > Euprymna scolopes. Next base: position 18,066,785 of record NC_136485.1, read on the forward strand.
ACCACGCGCTCGAGATCAGAGAGAATCAGAGAGAACTTTGTCATTTACAGCCTTTGATGTGTTGCCGTAGATGGTCGTGTCATCAGCATAGATGTCAACGAATAATTTAAGTATGTGTTTAGGGAGGTTATTGATGTAGATCAGGAAGAGAGTTGGGCCCAGGAATGACCCCTGAGGGACTCCAGCATTTATATTGCAGGCCTCCGATTTTTGTCCATCTACCACTACTCTTATGAGCCTATCGGAGAGAAATGATTTAATGATTGAGAAAACATTTCCAGTTATACCGTAGCTGGAAATCTTGTGAAGTAGACCCTTATGCCATACCTTGTCGAAGGCCTTTGATATGTCAAGAGCAATTGCCCTAGAAAGGAAGCTTTTGTCAAGAGATTCACTAATCCTGTGGGATATAACCGTCAGCACATCTGCGGTAGATCTTGCAGAGCGGAAACCATATTGTGTGTCACTAAGAAGGTTATTCCTGCTGAGGTGGTTCAATATTTCTCTATTTAATATGGATTCCAGCAACTTACTCATAATACACAGGAGACTTATTGTTCTGTACTTAGAGGGAAATGACTTATCACATGAATTCTTAAATACAGGGCAAACTGATGAGGTCTTCCAGGGAGTCGGGAAACACTTCTCCTTAAGGCAGCACTTAAATAGTTTCGTAAGTGTGGGAGCAAGTTCTGGTTGAAGCTTTTTTAACACTATAATTGGGATGCCATCAGGGCCAGTTGCTTTACTGGAATCTAGGTTCTTTATTAGCTTGGCGACCTCATGCACGGATATTTGTATGTTACCTAGCTTGTTCTGTGTTATAGGAGGAAATATGGGGAGTTGATGGCCTTCGTCGCATACGGTAGAATTAGATGCAACGTATATAAGATATCAGTACCTAAAAGTTAGTGAATTGTTAGAATAATTTCAACAGGCATTGTTATAAAATTAGTATAATTATTAAACTTCATGGTATACTAGCAGTTCCCAGTAACCAGCGTTGCCCGGTGGAAGCGTACCTCTCCTCGAAAAATATAAAATACGGTTGTCGTTGTTGTTGTCGCTGCTGCCTAACCCTCATCCTCCTCGTGGCGCCTATCGAAATGTCAAGAACGGTTGGAAAGAGGTGGTTTAGTAAGGGTGATAAGCAATCCCCAGCCGTAAAAATATAATTTTAAAAAAGCAGCGAGAGGAAAAAGAAAAAAAAAACATTAGACGCAGTAGGCTGTCCTAATGGATAGAGGTGAAAAAAAAAACATCAATTTAGCCGTTAGAGCCGTGGTAATGTTGATTACTTGCTTACCAGTCTTCGCGACTGAAAATAGTTAATTCAATTTTTTCTTAAGAAGCAGAAATTCATATAAGAACGAAAAGATGGAACCCTATACTAAGGAACTGAAACGAAACTTCTTTCGTGTATTTACCATTTATTACCATATATATACATATATATATATATATATATATACATACATATATATATATATATATATATATATATATATATATATATATGAATGGAAATGTATGAAAAAGTATACGAAAAGTATAAAAGCTTATAACTTTTCTTTATTCGTTTTCAATTATGTGTGTGTAAGTGTATGTGTGTGTATGTTTTTTCATAAGTTTTAATTTCGGTTTCAATTCAAGCTAATGCATCCAAGTCATATGGATATATTTTTTAGTTTTGAAATCCAAAACTTTATAATATATAAGAATCGACAGAAAATTGATTTTATAATAATATACACGAAATTTGCATAGATAAAATATCATATTTAAGCATATTTTACGACCGGGTTAAGCCGGGCGTCCCTGTGAGCTTAGATAAATACTTTAGCAGTTTTAACAAAAAGCTACAATAATATCAGGACGTCGCTATTTCCGCTGGACATCCACAGAATGCCAACATCAATATATTTCATATGAATGAGTCCCCTGTGGAATTGTCAAAGGTCCGCTAGTAGCTATTAATTATTGAATATAAAGAGTATGCGACATGTTTGAATAAGTTAGTACTACGTGCAGTTAAAGTCATTTAAGTTTGAATTACTAAATGCTGCGAGAGCAATCATACGTGCCATGAATATAATGGAATTTCAGAGGGGAACGATAAATATATCGGCTAAAAGAAAACTCCATTGCAGCTATTTTGTAAAACTTTTATTGAAAAAATCAATTCAATTAACTTAATTATGTTGTAGTGTTTAGCATATTGTACATTCAGTGAAGCCTCTTCCAGCCTCAATCACCGCTTCAATACGGGTCCGGAACTGGGAACATGCCCTTTCTACAACGCCGACGGGAGTTCGACGAATACTTGGTGGATGGCGGAAATCAGGCGGACTTGGTTGTTGTGGAAGGTCACATTGGTGATGTTCTCGAGATATCACCAAACGAAGTAGTCTAACGGGTTCAGGTCGGGATAGGTGGCGGGCAGTGAGAGAAGGGTTCAAAGTCGTAGCACTTCTTCTGAGACTGTGTCTCTTTGATACCATCAGGGGATCACCACACTCTTCAACACGTTTAAGTACACTTTGGTGTTTACTTTCAAGTCGACTTCGAAAATGTGAGGTTTAATGATGTGGCAATCACTTGAAACCACACCAAAAACCATAACCGTAGCCGGAAACTTCATTGAGCTGTACCCCCTAAAGCGTTTAACCGTCCGGTTTGTATTTTGAGAGTGCTCACAATGGTCCTATTGTCATAACTTGAATCGGTAAAGAGTATGAATCGTACAGTGGCGCATCTCCAATCTCGCTCTTTGAACATTATTGTGTTGGTCCACCGACATAGTCGGATTTGGACCTTAGAATCCACCCTAATTTGTTCATCCGTTCGTTCCCAAAATTCTCATTAACTACTCAATACATTTTTCATAAATTTTGCATGAAAATGTAACATTCTCGGATTTTTTATAAAACTTCTGGTTGTCTCCTAGGGGTTCAAAAGGGGTCAAAATGACCAAAAATAGCACTTTCCGGGACACAAGATATTTCCCAACCATTAAGTTTTGCTGAAAATTACCCAAAAGCAAAATCTTATGGATATACATCTTGAAACATAATATTTTACCCTGGAAAAATTCTAGTTGTATCTTCAAGGGGGTCAAAAGGGGTCAATATTGCCAAAAATAGCACTTCCCGGTGACATAGAATCTTTTCCGACCAATCTTTGCTGAAAATTACCCAAAATCAAGACCACATTGATATACATCTAGAAACGTAATATTTGACTCTGGGAAAATTCTAGGGGTGAAAAACATATCTTTTGGGGATAATTTTTATTTTCCTTCTTAAATTCATACTTGTGTCTAAATAAGTGTTTTAAATGGTACCGAGTTTAAAAAATGAAGACATTGTTTTTCATGAAACGGTGTCATTGGCTGTTTTAGCCTAATGTTTTATATCAGGCCAGGAGTTTAAATGGGTAAAATAGGTAACAATCTTAATTTGGCGTACAGTACAAGGGAAGAAACTCTTGTAGACTAGATTTTACAAATATTGATTATATATTCGTAGATTGAACGTTAATACATGCGATTGGTTGTATGCTCGTATGCCGAAACCTGGCTCACTAGGGAATTTTTAAAATCCTCTCACCCACGAGCTCAACAACTTGCCTGTTGGTATGACGATAGTTTCGTTAATTGATTTCAATTTAGATCAGGTTCTTGTAAACAATATTGGACTAATAGCATCCCTTTATTAATCTCAACAATGTCTTCAGCACACAAATCACACCATTCAAATTGAAGTTGGTATATACGTGTGATTACTTTATATCTGTTTTGATTTATTTACTTCACATCGATAAAAAAACAACAACAAAAACAAATGTGACCCCCCCCCCCAAATAAAAAGATTTAACATCTAGAATTACAAAATAAAATTTGAAAAAAAAATTATACAGAAGCAATACCTTGTCGTGGTTATAGGCGTTCACTAAATTTGCTTCATTGTCTTTTATTCAAAAACATGAGAAAGATATCAGTCAGGGGACAATATAGTTTTAGACTTGTTGTAGTTAGAGATACGTGCTTTTAGACGTAACGCGGTCAAACCCATGTACGTTTGTTACTTTAGAATTGTACTTACAGGATTACAATTGATATTATCATCATATCATTTAAACAATTATTAGACGTTTTATTGTTTCTTTATAGTTTATGATATATTGTTTAATGTGATGGTTGTTTTGAAGATATATATATTTTTACATTACTTGACGTTGACTCCAGATTAATTTGCTAGGATAGATTGTTCATATTTGTATTAGTTTTAAGGATAAATCGATCAGAAATATTGATACAGTTTACTATATCGAATGGTGGGTCATGGATAAGTTATTGAAACGTCTTTGAAGACGCCAATGGTGTGGTCCAAATTGCTTAATATGAGGAATTGATTTTTAGTAAAGAGTAGAGCTCTTTATCTATATTGGCGTATAATACGTTATGGATACAATTACTTTTGAGACGAAATAGTTGTTCCTCTTGGCAACTGCAGTTATCGATCTCATTTAAAAATAGAGCAACTAGTTGATATTTAAAAAAGTCTTATTGAAAACAATTCTTTCCGCTTAATTTTGCATTTTATAGTTAGAAATTACATTTATATTTTAATGTATGCTCCTATTAATTTGGATTTATTTTTGTATTTATATTCATATTAAAACCCCTTCTTTGCTTTATTTTAAAAAAAATACAACTTTGTTATATATATAGCTCGTGGAATTGCATACATCTGCAAAAGACCTATCTAATTTACATATTCTTTTAAATATTCATTTTTATAATTCCTTATTATTTATTCATTTATTAATTTGGTTTTCTTATGGGATAATCATCTTTATTTAACTATTACATGTAATTATATTCGTGCAGATATTTTACATGATTTATACTTGCGCAATATTTGCGTAAAAAATGGATATAGTAAACACAAACCTTTTTCTATATATATTTTGTGTATGCGTATATATATTTGCCTAAAAAATTGCCCACCAAATACCCCTATTAGTTTTTTAGTCTACAAACATGAAAGTTAATATATAAGGTATATGCAAAACGTTGTATTTTCGTTGTAGCCGGGAAAAATCAGTGCAAAATGTGAACATTAAAAGAAAAATGAAGTTTGCCAGGTGAAGATCAAACGATGGGATTACGAATATGCATTCGTGACGTAATAGCTATTGGTTCATGTTTTAATTTTTAGTCTTGCAGCAAACATATCTTCAGAGCTCCAGTCGGTACATCGGTAAGATCGGTATCGTTTTAAAGCTCGCCCCTTCGGACGACAAATATCGAAAAATTGGCCAAAAACATTCATTTCTTCACCCTCAACTGGCCAGTGTACTACAAGGAGATGTGTTTTTTTTGTTTATTTTTTTTGTTGTTGTTTTTGCGTCGCCATTTTTGCAAGTCATCGTATCCGTTAATTTCAATCTTCCGAACTTCCGGTCGGACTGTGGAGACATCGGCAAAGACGTTTTTCTTTTTCTTTCCTCGTTCCCGTAACGAGTTTGTACCTGCCTGCCAGCCTATCACTTTCTTCCTCTCTCCACCCAAACTGCCTACTGTTGTTTTGTCTCCCCCACCCCCCGCAACTACCAATTTATTTGTTAATCCCCTCGGGGTTCCTTGATCGACCCAAGCAACGCTGGGGAACCCCGAGACTATACCACTATTTTTAAAACACCTTTTAATTCCACTCCCTGGGGGTCCTTAGTAAACCTCCACACGCCCAGACAACGCTGAGTACCACCGCTAGTAAAATAATACATACGAAATCTGCAAGTATCAAAATGTCATATTTAAGTGTATTTTACGACCGAGCAATGCCGGACAGCCTGCTAGTTTATAATAACACTATATTTTTGTTGGTTTTAATGGATTCTATTGTTTTAAAAAACGTAAGGTTGGAAGGTTCCTATCACGTTATTGCTGTAAGTATGGATGGACGATAGTGTTTTCTTTTGTCTTATGTGTTCACGGGGTTTAATTATTGGAAATTTCTTTTTAGAGTCAAATAAGGATTTCTTTGTCAGTTATAAGTTCTGCTGTTTGATAGACTAATATTAACATAATTGTTTGATAGACTAATATTAACATAATTGCTTGATAGACTAATATTAACATAATATTAACATACTTACAAAACTGTTTAAACGTTGTCTTAAGGAGAATTGCTTCCCATCACCCTGGAAAATCTCATCAGTATGCCCTGTATTTAAGAATTCAGGTGATCGTTCATCCCCCTCTCAGTACAGGCCAATAAGTCTCCTGTGCATCATGAGTAATTTGCTGGAATCTGTGTTAAATAGAGAAGTAATCAACCATCTCAGCAATAATAACCTTCTTAGTGACAAACAATATGGTTTCCGTTCTGCTAGATCTACAGCAAATGTGCTTACAGTAATATCTCATAGGATTAGTGAATCTCTCGAGAGAGGCAACCTTTCTAGGGCAATTGCTCTTGACATATCAAAGGCCTTTGATAAGTTATGGCATAAAAGTTTACTTCACAAGATCTCCAGCTATGGTATAGCTGGAAATGTCTTCTCAATTATTAAATCATTTCTCTCTGATAGGTTCATTAGAGTAGTAGTTGATGGGCAAAAATCAGAAGCTCACAGTATAAATGCTGGAGTCCCTCAGGGGTCCATCCTGGGCCCAACTCTTTTCCTGATCTACATAAATGATCTTCCAAATCACATCCTTACATCATTCGTAGACATTTTTGCTGACGACACTACCATCTATGGTAGACCATCTAAGACAGTAAACGACCAAGTTCTCTCCGATTCTCTCTCCTCTGATCTTGATCACGTTGTACAATGGGGCAAGGAGTGGCTGGTTACTTTTAATGCATCTAAAACCAAGCTTCTATCTTTACATCACCAACATTCTGATCCCCATCTGGCATCAATTAAAATGAATGGCTTTCGTCTTGGGGAGGCCTAAAGTTTTGACAGGCTTCTGGACTTGAGTTTTACTCCTGATCTTAAATGGAACACGTACATCAAATCTGTTGCCAAGGCCGCTGGAAAAATGGTCGGATCCTTCTATCGATCCAGTAGATATCTCACTGCTGATGCTATTCTCTATCTATATAAGAGCCAGATACGTCCAAGGATGGAATACTGTTGCCAGATATGGGCAGAAGCTGCTAGGAAAGATTTGTCCTGCCTTAATAGGGTACAAAATAGACTTCGTGGCCTGGTGGGAGATGTCCTTTTCTCTTCGCTGCAACCTCTATCTCACAGAAGAGATGTTGCGAGTTTGTCTCTGCTTTATCGTTATATTCATGGAAAGTGTTCGACTGAGCTTCAATCTATGATCCCCCCTAGCCAAACTTTCACAAGAAACACTCGACTAGCTGAAAACATTATCAATAATTTTCCCCACTCTTTATCTGTGCCTAAACCTAAACATAGATTCCATGATCAAAGCTTCTTTCTTAGAACTGCCCGCCTGTGGAATTGTCTTCCGTTTTCCTGCTTTCTAGCTGTCTATAATATGGTTGTCTTAAAGTTAGACGTGAACAAGTTTCTGATGAGCAGCTCCACTTAAGTTAACAAATTTACTGAACTTCCATTACTATCGATTACTATATTATCCTTTTGACTACTCTATACTCTTTACCCCTTATACTTGAGTGGCCTATCGGCCTTGAAAAGTGGTTACGCCTATGTAAAAAATTGTTTGATAGACTAATATTAACATAACTGTTTGATAGACTAATATTAACACAATTGTTTGAAAAACTAATATTAACATAATTGTTTGACAGACTAATATTAACATAATTGTTTGATAGACTCATATTAACATAAATGTTTGATAGACTAATATATATAAAATTGTTTGATAGACTAATATTAGCATAATTGTTTGATAGACTAATATTAATATAATTGTTTGATAGACTTATATTAACATAATTGTTTGATAGACTAATATTAACATAACTGTTTTATAGACTAATATTAACATAATTGTTTGATTGCCTAATATTAACATAATTGTTTGATAGACTAATATATATAAAATTGTTTGATAGACTAATATTAATATAATTGTTTGATAGACTAATATTAACATAAGTGTTTGATAGACTAATATTAACATAACTGTTTGATAGACTAATATTAAAATAATTGCTTTATAGATTAATATTAACATAACTGTTCTACAGACTAATATTAACATAATTGTTTCATAGACTAATATTAACATAATTGTTTGATGGACTAATATTAGCATAATTGTTTGATGGACTAATATTAACATAATTGTTTGATAGACTAATATTAACATAACTGTTTGATAGACTAATATTAACATAACTGTTTCACAGACTAATATTAACATAATTGTTTGATAGACTAATATTAACATAACTGTTTGATAGACTAATATTAACATAATTGTTTGATAAACTAATATTAACATAATTGTTTGATAGACTAATATTAACATAATTGTTTGATAGACTAATATCAACATAACTGTTTGATAGACTAATATTAACATAATTGTGTGATAGACTAATATAAACATAATTTTTTGATAGACTAATATTAACATAATTGTTTGATAGACTAATATAAACATAACTGTTTGATAGACTAATATAAACATAATTGTTTGATAGACTAATATTAACATTATTGCTTGATAGACTAATATTAACATAATTGATTGATAGACTAATATTAACATAATTGTTTGATAGACTAATATTAACATAATTGCTTGATAGACTAATATTAACATAATTGTTTGATAGACTAATATTAACATAATTGTTTGATAGACTAATATAAACATAATTGCTTGATAGACTAATATTAACATAATTGCTTGATAGACTAATATAAACATAATTGTTTGATAGACTAATATTAACATAATTGTTTGATAGACTAATATAAACATAATTGCTGGATAGACTAATATTAACATAACTGTTTGATAGACTAATATTAACATTATTGTTTGATAGACTAATATTAACATAACTGTTTGATGACTAATATTAACATAATTGATTGATAGACTAATATTAACATAATTGTTTTATAGATTAATATTAACATAACTGTTTGATAGACTAATATTAACATAACTGTTTCAAAGACTAATATTAACATGATTGTTTGATAGACTAATATTAACATAATTGTTTGATAGACTAATATTAACATAACTGTTTGATAGACTAATATTAACATAATTGTTTGATAGACTAATATTAACATAATTGTTTGATAGACTAATATTAACATAATTGTCTGATAGACTAATATTAACATAACTGTTTAACAGACTAATATTAACATAACTGTTTGATAGACTAATATTTACATAACTGTTTGATAGACTAATATTAAAATAATTGCTTGATAGACTAATATTAACATAATTGCTTGATAGACTTATATGAACATAATTGTTTGATAGACTAATATTAACCTAACTGTTTGATAGACTTATATTAACATAATTGTTTGATAGACATATATTAACATAATTGTTTGATAGACTAATATTAACATAACTGTTTCACAGACTAATATATATAAAATTATTTGATTGACTAATATTAACATAATTGTTTGATGGACTAATATTAACATAATTGTTTGATGGACTAATATTAACATAATTGTTTAATAGAAAATATTAACATAACTGTTTGATAGACTAATATTAACATAATTGTTTGATAGACTAATATTAACATAATTGTTTGACAGACTAATATTAACATAATTGTTTAATAGACTAATATTAACATAACTGTTTGATAGACTAATATTAACATAATTGTTTGATAGACTAATATTAACACAATGATTTGATAGACTAATATTAACATAACTGTTTGATAGACTTATATTAATATAATTGTTTGATGGACTAATATTAACATAATTGTTTGATAGCCTAATATTAACATAATTGTTTGATAGACATATATTAACATAATTGTTTGATAGACTAATATTAACATAATTGTTAGATGAACTAATATTAACATAATTGTTTGATGAACTAATATTAACATAATTGTTTGATAGACTAATATTAACATAACTGTTTGATAGACTAATATTAACATAACTGTTTCACAGACTAATATTAACATAATTGTTTGATAGACTTATATTAACATAATTGTTTGATAGACTAATATTAACATAACTGTTTGATAGACTAATATAAACATAATTGTTTGATTGCCTAATATTAACACAATTGTTTGATAGACTAATATTAACATAATTGCTTGATAGACTAATATTAACATAACTGTTTCACAGACTAATATAAACATAACTGTTTGATAGACTAATATTTACATAACTGTTTGATAGACTAATATTAACATTATTGCTTGATAGACTAATATTAACATAATTTTTTGATAGACTAATATTAACATAATTGTTTGATAGACTAATATTAACATAATTGTTTGATAGACTAATATTAACATAATTGCTTGATAGACTAATGTTAACATAATTGCTTGATAGATTAATATTAACATAATTGTTTGATAGACTAATATTTACATAATTGCTTGATAGACTAATATTAACATAATTGCTTGATAGACTAATATTAACAACTGTTTGATAGACTAATATTAACATAATTGTTTGATAGACTAATATGAATATAACTGTTTGATAGACTAATATTAACATAATTGTTTGATAGACTAATATTAACATAACTGTTTGATAGACTAATATTAACATAACTGTTTGATAGACTAATATTAACATAACTGTTTCACAGACTAATATTAACATAATTGTTTGATAGACTGATATTAACATAATTGCTTGATAGACTAATATTAACATAACTGTTTGATAGACTAATATTAACATAATTGTTTGATAGACTAATATTAACATAATTGTTTGATAGAATAATATTAACATAATTGTTTGATAGACTAATATTAACATAATTGTTTGACAGACTAATATTAACATAACTGTTTGATAGACTAATATTTACATAACTGTTTGATAGAGTAATATTAACATAATTGTTTGATAGACGAATATTAACATAATTACTTGATAGACTAATATGAACATAATTGGTTGATAGACTAATATTAACCTAACTGTTTGATAGACTAATATTAACAGAATTGTTTGATTGACTAATATTAACATAATTGTTTGATTGCCTAATATTAACATAATTGTTTGATAGACTAATATTAACACAATGATTTGATAGACTAATATTAACATAACTGTTTGATAGACTAATATTAATATAATTGTTTGATGGACTAATATTAACATAATTGTTTGATAGCCTAATAGTAACATAATTGTTTGATAGCCATATATTAACATAAATGTTTGATAGACTAATATTAACATAATTGTTTGATGGACTTATAGTAACATAATTGTTTGATAGACTAATATTAACATTATTGTTTGATAGACTAATATTAATCTAATTGTTTGTTTTATTAATATTAACATAATTGTTTGATAGCCTAATATTAACATAATTGTTTGATAGACTAATATTAACATAATTGTGTGATAGACTAATATTAACATAATTGTTTGATAGACTAATATTAACATAAGTGTTTGATAGACTAATATTAACCTAACTGTTTGACAGACTAATATTGACACAATTGTTTTATAGACTACTATCAACATAATTGTTTTATTGACTAACATTAGCATAATTGCTTGACAAACTAATATTAACATAATTGTTTGATAGACTAATATTAACATAATTGTTTGATAGACTAATATTAACATAATTGTTTGATTGACTAACATTAACATAATAGCTTGACAAACTAATATTAACATAATTGTTTGATAGACTAATATCAACATAATTGTTTGATAGACTAATATTAACATAATTGTTTGATAGACTAATATTAACCTAATTGTTTGATTGACTAACATTAACATAATTGCTTGACAAACTAATATTAACATAATTGTTTGATAGACTAATATTAACATAATTATTTGATAGACTAATATTAACATAATTGTTTGATAGACTAATATTAACATAACTGTTTGATAGACTAATATTAACATAATTGTTTGATAGACTAATATTAACATAATTGTTTGATAGACTAATATTAACATAATTGTCTGATAGACTAATATTAACATAACTGTTTAACAGACTAATATTAACATAACTGTTTGATAGACTAATATTTACATAACTGTTTGATAGACTAATATTAAAATAATTGCTTGATAGACTAATATTAACATAATTGCTTGATAGACTTATATGAACATAATTGTTTGATAGACTAATATTAACCTAACTGTTTGATAGACTTATATTAACATAATTGTTTGATAGACTAATATTAACATAATTGTTTGATAGACTAATATTAACATAATTGTTTGATTGACTAACATTAACATAATTGCTTGACAAACTAATATTAACATAATTGTTTGATAGACTAATATTAACATAATTGTTTGATAGACTAATATTAACATAATTGTTTGATAGACTAATATTAACATAATTGTTTGATAGACTAATATTAACATAATTGTTTGATAGACTAATATTAACATAACTGTTTGATAGACTAATATTAACATAACTGTTTGATAGACTAATATTAACATAATTGTTTGATAGACTAATATTAACATAACTGTTTGATAGACTAATATTAACATAACTGTTTCACAGACTAATATTAACATAATTGTTTGATAGACTAATATTAACATAATTGCTTGATAGACTAATATCAACATAACTGTTTGATAGACTAATATTAACATAAGTGTTTGATAGACTAATATTAACATAATTGTTTGATAGAATAATATTAACATAATTGTTTGATAGACTAATATTAACATAACTGTTTCACAGACTAATATTAACATAACTGTTTGATAGACTAATATTTACATAACTGTTTGATAGAGTAATATTAACATAATTGTTTGATAGACTAATATTAACATAATTACTTGATAGTCTAATATTAACATAATTGGTTGATAGACTAATATTAACCTAACTGTTTGATAGACTAATATTAACAGAATTGTTTGATTGACTAATATTAACATAATTGTTTGATTGCCTAATATTAACATAATTGTTTGATAGACTAATATTAACAGAATGATTTGATAGACTAATATTAACATAACTGTTTGATAGACTAATATTAATATAATTGTTTGATGGACTAATATTAACATAATTGTTTGATAGCCTAATAGTAACATAATTGTTTGATAGCCATATATTAACATAAATGTTTGATAGACTAATATTAACATAATTGTTTGATGGACTAATAGTAACATAATTGTTTGATAGACTAATATTAACATTATTGTTTGATAGACTAATATTAATCTAATTGTTTGTTTTATTAATATTAACATAATTGTTTGATAGCCTAATATTAACATAATTGTTTGATAGACTAATATTAACATAATTGTGTGATAGACTAATATTAACATAATTGTTTGATAGACTAATATTAACATAAGTGTTTGATAGACTAATATTAACATAATTGTTTGACAGACTAATATTGACACAATTGTTTTATAGACTACTATCAACATAATTGTTTTATTGACTAACATTAGCATAATTGCTTGACAAACTAATATTAACATAATTGTTTGATAGACTAATATTAACATAATTGTTTGATAGACTAATATTAACATAATTGTTTGATTGACTAACATTAACATAATAGCTTGACAAACTAATATTAACATAATTGTTTGATAGACTAATATTAACATAATTGTTTGATAGACTAATATTAACATAATTGCTTGATAGACTTATATGAACATAATTGTTTGATAGACTAATATTAACCTAACTGTTTGATAGACTTATATTAACATAATTGTTTGATAGACTAATATTAACATAATTGTTTGATAGACTAATATTAACATAATTGTTTGATTGACTAACATTAACATAATTGCTTGACAAACTAATATTAACATAATTGTTTGATAGACTAATATTAACATAATTGTTTGATAGACTAATATTAACATAATTGTTTGATAGACTAATATTAACATAATTGTTTGATAGACTAATATTAACATAATTGTTTGATAGACTAATATTAACATAACTGTTTGATAGACTAATATTAACATAACTGTTTGATAGACTAATATTAACATAATTGTTTGATAGACTAATATTAACATAACTGTTTGATAGACTAATATTAACATAACTGTTTCACAGACTAATATTAACATAATTGTTTGATAGACTAATATTAACATAATTGCTTGATAGACTAATATCAACATAACTGTTTGATAGACTAATATTAACATAAGTGTTTGATAGACTAATATTAACATAATTGTTTGATAGAATAATATTAACATAATTGTTTGATAGACTAATATTAACATAACTGTTTCACAGACTAATATTAACATAACTGTTTGATAGACTAATATTTACATAACTGTTTGATAGAGTAATATTAACATAATTGTTTGATAGACTAATATTAACATAATTACTTGATAGTCTAATATTAACATAATTGGTTGATAGACTAATATTAACCTAACTGTTTGATAGACTAATATTAACAGAATTGTTTGATTGACTAATATTAACATAATTGTTTGATTCCCCAATATTAACATAATTGTTTGATAGACTAATATTAACAGAATGATTTGATAGACTAATATTAACATAACTGTTTGATAGACTAATATTAATATAATTGTTTGATGGACTAATATTAACATAATTGTTTGATAGCCTAATAGTAACATAATTGTTTGATAGCCATATATTAACATAAATGTTTGATAGACTAATATTAACATAATTGTTTGATGGACTAATAGTAACATAATTGTTTGATAGACTAATATTAACATTATTGTTTGATAGACTAATATTAATCTAATTGTTTGTTTTATTAATATTAACATAATTGTTTGATAGCCTAATATTAACATAATTGTTTGATAGACTAATATTAACATAATTGTGTGATAGACTAATATTAACATAATTGTTTGATAGACTAATATTAACATAAGTGTTTGATAGACTAATATTAACATAATTGTTTGACAGACTAATATTGACACAATTGTTTTATAGACTACTATCAACATAATTGTTTTATTGACTAACATTAGCATAATTGCTTGACAAACTAATATTAACATAATTGTTTGATAGACTAATATTAACATAATTGTTTGATAGACTAATATTAACATAATTGTTTGATTGACTAACATTAACATAATAGCTTGACAAACTAATATTAACATAATTGTTTGATAGACTAATATTAACATAATTGTTTGATAGACTAATATTAACATAACTGTTTGATAGACTAATATTAACATAATTGTTTGATAGACTAATATTAACATAATTGTTTGATAGACTAATATTAACATAATTGTCTGATAGACTAATATTAACATAACTGTTTAACAGACTAATATTAACATAACTGTTTGATAGACTAATATTTACATAACTGTTTGATAGACTAATATTAAAATAATTGCTTGATAGACTAATATTAACATAATTGCTTGATAGACTTATATGAACATAATTGTTTGATAGACTAATATTAACCTAACTGTTTGATAGACTTATATTAACATAATTGTTTGATAGACTAATATTAACATAATTGTTTGATAGTCTAATATTAACATAATTGTTTGATTGACTAACATTAACATAATTGCTTGACAAACTAATATTAACATAATTGTTTGATAGACTAATATTAACATAATTGTTTGATAGACTAATATTAACATAATTGTTTGATAGACTAATATTAACATAATTGTTTGATAGACTAATATTGACATAATTGTTTGATAGAATTATATTAACATAATTGTTTGATAGACTAATATTAACATAATTGTTTGATAGTCTAATATTAACATAATTGTTTGATTGACTAACATTAACATAATTGCTTGACAAACTAATATTAACATAATTGTTTGATAGACTAATATTAACATAATTGTTTGATAGACTAATATTAACATAATTGTTTGATTGACTAATATTAACATAATTGTTTGATAGACTTATATTAACATAATTGTTTGATAGACTAATATTAACATAATTGTTTGATAGACTAATATTAACATAATTGTTTGATTGACTAACATTAACATAATTGCTTGACAAACTAATATTAACATAATTGTTTGATAGACTAATATTAACATAATTGTTTGATTGACTAATATTAACATAATTGTTTGATTGAGTAATATTAACATAATTGTTTGATTGACTAATATTAACATAATTGTTTGATAGACTGATATTAACATAATTGCTTGATAGACTTATATTAACATAATTGTTTGATAGACTAATATTAACATAATTGCTTGATAGACATATTAACATAATTGTTTGATAGACTAATATTAACATAATTGTTTGATAGACTAATATTAACATAATTGCTTGATAGACTTATATTAACATAATTGTTTTATAGACTAATATTAACATAATTGTTTGATAGACTAATATTAACATAATTGTTTGATAGACTAATATTAACATAATTGTTTGATAGACTAATATTAACATAATTGTTTGATTGACTAACATTAACATAATTGCTTGACAAACTAATATTAACATAATTGTTTGATAGACTAATATTAACATAATTATTTGATAGACTAATATTAACATAATTGTTTTATTGACTAACATTTACATAATACTTGACAAACTAATATTAACATAATTGCTTGACAGACTAATATTAACATAGTTGTTAACTGTATTAGAGTTCTTTCCGTCCCCATTTCTGTTCCTGTTTTTTTTTTATTTCTGTTATTTCTGTTATATTGTTGTTAGTTTTTACTCATCTTCACTCGAAACAAGGCAGATAGCCACTTTAACGTAACGGGCTACTAATTGGGAATATGCCCAAGAAAGGTTAATAAGATGTTTATTTACGTTACATTTGAACTTCTGCATATCATTACAGTCAGGGAAGCAGATAGCAGGAAGGGAAATCTTAGGTCTAGCTGTTTCAGGGAAGAAACAATTAGAGTCGAAATCTTTATTGCATTTAGGGACCTCAACACTGAAGGGGTGTGATTTTGTTGCTAAGTGGATTTGTTGGGGATAAGTACGTCGAGGGGGCACAAGTGCAATGAGTTCATCAGAACATATTTCATTAAAATACTTTTAAAATAGGCACAAGGATGCAACATTGCGACAAAAAAGCTGGAGCCTAGTTGACAAATAAGGACCTATTAGATTAAAGACCCTTTTTTGGACCTCATTAAAAAGGGAGAGACTAGTGGTAGATGCACCGGCCCAGATGTGGCAACAATACTCCATGCGTTGGCCAATGGTAGCGTTGTAGATGAACAGGATACTCTCAAGTGTGAGTAGTTTTCCAGCACATTGAGGGAGCCCACCTTCCTTGCAGCAGCCTTAATTATATATTGTCATACTCTTTTAACTTGCGAGTATCAGTATTTTTTTTCTTGTGTGATATTCATTCAAACATTCGATGTCTCTTGCTACATAATTACAAAAAAATGAATTTAGATTGAATGATCCGATAGCTTAGAAATTTTTTAGCGCCAAGCTTGAACAATTTATTTTATTATTAATTTGGGTTGGTTTATTTTTTATGTACGTAAAATAGGATGAGATTAGGTTTATGATATGGTACATAGCATTCGAGTTTAGTGCAGCATCTAGGAACTTTGGTGATAAGAAATCCAGCAAATTATGTCTCTGGGCATATTTCACTTTCAAAATTATTTTTCCCCTCTTTTCCCTCCTCTATTTTTTTTTTTTTTTTGACAAAATAAATATTTAATCACACATTGCCCCTAAAAACATTCTCCATCGTTTTCTTTTGTTTCATTACAATACAGAAAGTTAACATTAATCGCGTAAAATGTTTAATTCTTTTATTTTTGTCAAATTTTGTAGGTGAATTTTAACAAAGCTTCTTTCTTTGAACTGCACGCCTGTGGAACTCTGTTCCGTCTGCCTGCTTCCCACCTGACTACAACTTGGATGTGTTCAACTTCAACGTAAACAAATTCCTAATGAACCGCCCCTTTAAGTAAACACTTCATCAAATCTCCACACTAACGTAATGTACGTACTTGCAATAGCCCTTATCCGTGAGTGGCTTCCGGGTCTTGATAAGTGGTGAACACTATGTAAAAAAAAAATATGAAAAAATAAATGTGTGTTTGACCCCAGAAAATACATTCTCACCATTTTCCTACTTTATTTTTTTCTTTTCTATGTTTATTTATTGCACGACAGAAACTTGACATGAATGGCGTGAAATATGTTAAAATTCTTTTTAAATTCTGTTTCCTCCAAAAAGATGTAATAAAAGAAAACAAAGACTCCATATTTTTTTTATATTTTTCTTGGTTTTTACCTGCGCCGGCTTTCCCGTTAATACAGGGACCGTTTTTCCCCCTCGATCTTCTTGTTTTTAGATCATTAAATTTTAAATAAAAAGCAATGTGCGACACAATAAACCTATCGTTTTCTACGCTTTACATTTATTGAATTCTATGCCTTCCTGCTGACATTAGCTTTTCATCACTACATTTTAGCTAAAATCTACGTAGACACACATATATTGGTGGTTTATTTGGAAAACAAGCTTACAAATAAATGCAACTAGCTTTTACTTTTATTTACATTTTTCTTCTGTTTATATGCTTGCTTATCATATACTAGCTAGACGCCCGACCTTGCCCGGTCGAACAATACGCTTAAACATATTTTGATTTACGCAGATTGCATATGAATTTTTATTGAATCAATCCTCTATTGATTATTATATATTATGAGGAATAAATTGTCCAGTGGACTAATTCACAAACAAATAAATAAAAATATTGTAATGATGATGTCGTTCATCAAATTCCGTCTGTGTTTGTTTACAGTACCACGTCGGCTTGTCAATGAATGCCCTGGAAAGTCACTTCTGATGGATGTTTTAGTTTTAACATATGCAAACGAAGAAATGATTTGTGGCAATGGTACCTCTTTTTTCTTCGTGAACTGAACTCATTAATAAGAAAAAAATTAAAATAAAATGATGAGGAACACTCGGGCTTGAACAGGGAATTGATCGATCTGTATTGGGATGCTCTATATGTCCAGATGTTCAATAATTCCATATCTTCTTTTTTGCAAAGATTTTATTATCTCTCTTAAACGGTGTAATGTAAAATTCCCCTGTAAAAATTATTCTTTTTTATCTATAAGAGAGAAAAGATATATATATATACATATATATATATATATATATATATATATATATATATATATATATATATATATATATATATATATATATAAGTTTATTCATATATGCTGCGGGTCATCTCATTATTATTTAAAACTATGAATGAAATTACGTTTAATATTTAAATCAGTAATGCGTTTCCGTATCAATCTACTACAGTAAAAAGGGTCAAACAATTTGGTAATGAAAACCAGTCTTGTGAAAATAGCCTTTTTCTATATAAATAAAACTTTATTCGTCGGCAACTTACAGGAAAAGTCTACATGAATGTTGGCTCCGTCTTCAGTTATTTGTAAAACGAACTAGATTTTAACTTACCGCATCTAGGTTGTCAGTCTGCGTCATTAAGGAATTAGTCATCGTCAATTCCCATTAATAAAAGTAGGCGAAAACTGAACGTATTGAATAAATATATGTTTATTCATTTATTATACCCTGAGTTGCAAATACGTCCAAGGATGGAATACTGCTGCCATATCTGGGCAGAAGCTGCTAAAAACAGCCTATCCTGCCTTGACAGAGTACAAAATAGACTTTGTGGCTTAGTGGGGGATGCCCTTTTCTCTACCCTGCAACCTCTCTCCCACAGAAGAGACGTTGCGAGCCTATCCTTGTTTTATCATTATTTCCATGGCAGGTGCTCGTTTGAACTCCAATCTCTGGTCCCCCCCTCGCCAATCTTTCACGAAAAACACCCGTCTAGCTGAATCCACTGTGAAAAATTTCCCCCACTCTATATCTGTGCCTAAATCAAAACGCGGATTCCATGAACAAAACTTCTTTCTTAGAACTGCACGCCTGTGGAACTCTGTTCCGTCTGCCTGCTTCCCACCGGAATACAACTTGGATGTCTTCAAGTCCAATGTTAACAAATTCCTAATGAACCGCCCCCTTAAGTAAACACTTATTCAAATCTCCACACTAACGTAATGTACTTGCAATAACCCTTATCCCTGAGTGGCTTCCGGGCCTTGATAAGTGGTGATCACTGTGTAAAAAAAAAAGTCCGTTCAGCATCATTTTGTTCTGGTTTATAATTAAATTGACAGATATTGGCATTTAACAGTTACATTGACGTAAGTAACGAAACATTCAAAACGAAGAAAATATTTCACACAGTTTTTATATAAATCTGGATAGAATAATCACCATATATTTCAACATTTAATATTTATATTCATTGATAAAAAAAACAGTCAAAGAATTGGAGTCATGTCCTTTCTTGGTTTATAGATTAACGAACATGCTGTATGGTTAGCAAAACATTTGACCATTTCGTTCAACTGAATACATAACTACGATTTTGGTTTCAAATCCCATAAATAAAAATATTCTTCGGGACAAGATCAAAGTGTAGTATCTGTTCTTCAGATGCTGCACTTCTATTTCTTGTTCTCTTTCGGTGGAGGGGAAATCCTTCACGACTGAGACAATTTTTATTTTTGTACCTTTTCTCCACGTTAAAAAAATGACCCTGGTGTCTAACTCTGGTCCGTGGGGAGGCATAGTAAATAGGTACATCAATTATGTTCTGCATGTAAGTAAAATACTAGAAAAGTTTTTACTTTTTTTTTCGCATAGTTGCATATTTTTATTGGGTTTATTTAATTTTCATGTACTCCACTTTTTAATAAAGACAAATGTGTATTTTTATTCATATACAGAATTATATATATATATATATATATATATATATATATATATATATAAAGCTGTATGTGTGTGTATGTGTGTGTGTGTCTGGTCACGAATAGGCTCCTATATGGTTGACTATTTTAAAAAATTGATTACATATAATGATAGAAGATGTATCGAGACACAGGAATGGGTATGTTTGATCTGGCAAAACGGTGGTTCATTAAAATTGTGAGGTCTGCATTCGCGCTTGGTCCACAAAGTATGAAAATAAAAAATTTTAAAATTTAAAAAATCGTTTACAAGTGTTTTTGATATAGATGTACATAATAATACTTTGATAAGTATTTTTTTTACTTAAATAGGGATGGTATAATAAAATTTGTGGGGTTTGCGTTCGTGCCTGGCCTCCATAGAATGGAAATAGGCACAAACCTTAATAAAGACTTTTCATATCTATCTGTGTAAGTATACTTTGATAATTATGTTTCTGTTTGAAGAAATATGGTATAATAACATTATGGGGTGTTCGTTCGCACCTGACTTCCATAGAATGGAAATATGTCACAAAGTTTAACAAGTTTTTTAATATAGATCCACAGAATATTGTGATAAGTGTTTCAGTGTGAACAGGTATGGTATAATAAATTATGGGGTGTATCTATTTTATTTTTACTTTTATCATATTTTGCTTTGGTTTTGATACCCCCAAATTCAACCCAAATTTACAACCCTTCTATTCATAACCTATCATACTTTCATAAATCAGAGTCCATTTTCTGTAGGCTGTTTTTGAACCCAATCAACGACGAGTACTTTTGCTAGTATATATATATATATATATATATATATATATATATATATATATATATATATATATATATATATATATATATGACCCGTGATACAAACGTAAGAGAGAATGAAAATGCTGGACGAAACAGTTTAAAGTGTTTAGTTACTGGAGAAAGCAAGTTTGATAACCATTCCTCTGTTCCGAAATTAATTCGAATATAAATCCTTCGTCTTTTTTCTATAATGTTTCTTTTTCTTCCTAACCTCTATACTCATTAATGTTTTTTTTTTCTTTCCAGATTGAAACGTTTTCTTTCTTTATTATTACTCTTTTAAACTTCACCAATTTATAAGCACACTAGCAGGCCGACCGGCGTTTTCCGGTCGTAAAATATTATATTTTAATTAATGCAAATTTCTTATTTGTTGTGAGCAGAAATACCGCAGGTATTAAACGTAACGTTCAATTTCTTTAAATAAATGGAGGAAAAAAGCGGAAAAAAATCTGAGACATATTCATGCGAGTATTGTGTTTTTTTCTAAAAAGTTCACTTCTTGTAAGTAAAAAAATACTCGAGCTGAGATCGAAACCAAAACCTAAAAACAGTGAGTCGAATACGATAGCCATTAAAACAGCTTGAGCGTTCATTAAAAGGTGTTTTGCAACCTACTTATGATTAAGATGAGGAGTCTATCATTTGTACGATTCACGCATGCGTATTAGCAAACAGATGGAATCCGATGACTCCCTCCACGTAACAACTTTTTCAATTTTGACTTCTTGGCAGTCCTTTTTCCAGATGAAACCCGATTAAAAAAATCCCACATGTCTGAATACATTATATACACAATTTCAAGTCTGTAGATCAAGAATTCGTGGAGTATATAGGTTGAAAAGTGTCCTATTACATACACACATTCTCAATTTTATAAATATATAAACTAGTGAGAACATTTGCGAAGCATATTTTATTACATCTTTTTATCAACGGAGAGTGTACACAAACATATTAAATGAAGTCTTATTTAGAAAATTATTATATATTTATTTAAAAAAGAAAACTATTTTGAAATCAGACAGAAATTTAGTCCATGAAAAAACTCCGACAAGAAAGATCGATAGTATATTTAATTTCATAAAAAAAGAAACCTCGAGCGAAATGATTTTCGAACAGCTTTTTATAAACGTGAATTCAGATAGCGTTTCCTTTTGCTTTAAAACTTCTAAGATTCATTTAATTATTCAACCTTAGAGCAATTTTAATTTCAAATAATGATTAAAATATATGCTCGCACCTATGTGTTAGATATTAGCCGAGTATAATTGGTCCCTCGACAAAAGGAGGATGGCCTTGTAAATTCACCCTTGTCTGTTTGTCTTTCTACACTTTTCTCAATAACTATACATTGGAATTTTTTGAAATTTTGCACAAACATTAAACATGATATGAGTAAAAAGTAACAAAACAGATTTTTCAGGAAAACTTTTTTCGGGTTAAAATGGCTAAAATTGACATTTTTGTGCTTATTAAAAAAATTGATGCCTCGGATTTTTATAAAAAACTTTCTGAAAAGTTGTAACTAACTGATTTCTATATAATTGTCTTTGTCTATACCTCGCGATAAGTCTTGAGTTTGCCCTAGGGGCTCTTTTAGGGCTAATAAAAAAACTTCATTTTGGGGTATTTTACCATATTTGTCCAAAATTTTCTATGTATGTCAGTTTTGCATAGAACAGAACTCAAATTTAAATATTTTAAGGCCTAAAACTGCACCTTTGTTCATTTTCACCAGAGTGTGGAGACTTTTGGGGATAATGAGGGGGCAGATGCGTAACTTGGTCATTTTTCTATGCCTCATTCATTGCGCACTCACGGGGGACCATGTATGCTCCACTTGTATTGTTAGTCCGTGCCATCTCCCATCTATACGAAGCAGAAATAAAGTCACATGACTAATAGAGGAAATCGAAAGATACGTGGGCAGTTGGTTGAAAGTCTCTGGGCGAGTCTCACAAATAGAGAATAGCTTAAGATTAGCAATAAACCAGGTGACCCCGAATATATGCAGCCAGAAATTCTCCTCTTCGTTACAGACAGAAGAAGACCAACGCTAATATTTCAATAAATCATTTTGTTGTTATGATTTGTTGTGGCATTGATAACAACTTATTTTATTTGATTGGGACTTTGAGACATTTAGAGTTTCTCAGAATACGGGAAGGGAGCTATAGCACAAGCTTAACTTGATAGTGATAATCGAAAAATAGTTTAGGGAGGATTTCTCATGCATGATAATATTCTTTAAGGGCGATTCTCTTTCATTTTTGTTTTTTGCCGGAAGCAGTTTTATTAAGAAGTCAAAGGTTGAATTTAACAAGGAATCCAGAGCACTTCTGAAACTGTTCTTGTGTTCTTGTGGTGAAAGTCTCTTCCCAATCATGGGGATTCGAACATAATCGCTGTTTCCATAGCAACATGTTTAGTGTGTTTGCTTCTGTTAACAGCAAATTTTACAACGCTTCCGGAAGAATCTAAAAAAAAAAAACAAATGACGAAAGCATTAAGTAAACTTTTACACCTTCGAAAACTGAATTGATTTTATCCGTCTTGATGGATTTTCTTTTCTTCGCTATCTTTTTTTATTACATTTTAGATTTATTCTTTCCTTTCCTTTTAAATGCGTCATAACATCTCTCAAAGAGATTTGGTCCGTTGGTAGGACTATCGTATTTAAATTTAATATAACTCACGCAAGGTGAGCTGACGCTGCCCGGGATGTAATGATGATCAACGAATGCTTCATACTACCATATTTTTTATTGTTATCTAAATAGGAGGAATCGCCTATTTTTCATTCAAACTGGTTCACTGCCTGCTTTAGGTAGGGTCCCATCACGGTGCACCGAGAAGAAGAATCACATGCCATACCGCATAGACCACAATACATTGCACTGTAGAGGATTTACTGTTGGTTTTATAAAATTATTTGTATATACAAAAGCTTGAATTAAAGTTTAAAATGCAAAAGTCAAGTATCATGGTTCAATAATGCTTTAAACAGAAACTTCATTCTAAACGCGTCCCTGTCATATCAAAGAACCTACTGTTGATTGTCTATGCCGGTCCTTTCTGCCTGTGTGGTAATAAAACTTCACAAATGCACTTGTGATGTTAGGCTGTTTGATGTGTCAACTTTTGTCAAAATCCCCTGTTTACCGGATTATTTCGATTATCGATTATCGATACTCATCAAAGCATTCGGATACAATACCTATCTAAGAACACTGCAAGATACATAAAGTACATTTGTGTGAAATGTCATAAATTACGCCAAACCATTGCAGAGCCTATAGTGAACGTATTTACACACACACACACACACACACGCACGCACACACACACACACACACACAAATACACACACACAGACATAGTTCCTTTTATATAATAGTAGAGATGTTTGCATCAACGTATATGTATAATAGGATCAATTCGTTGGTCGGTCTGTCACGCCTTTGCTTGAAATATTATTTTATTAGATGCTTCTTTTTTAATTTTTTTTTTTTAATCTAGTTTTAAATAGCATTTTCGCGTCCACGGATTTTCTTAGAAGCTTTGTCCGTTGAACTTAACTTAATAGGATTGTTGCGTCAACGGTTTTATTAGAGTTTTAGTCTATTGAACTGTTACGCTTTAGACTTAAATAACAATTTTATCGTTCAAGAATTTTATTAAAAGCTCTATTGAACAGTCACATTTGAATTAGAAAAATGAAGCATTGTTGCGTTCTCACATGTGTATCAAGAAACTGCGTCCTTTGGTCAATTGCACTGTCATTCTTAAAGTTGAAATCGCGCAGACAGAATGGACACATGCGAACTATAGCCGTGCTCGTTAATTCTAACTATCCTTCGTGATTCTTCGTATTATTTTTCGTATTATTTTATGTAAGGTTACTTTATGTCTGCAAAACTAACGCACCACTCTTCCTCACTTTAACGCATTCATTGTTTGTTTGTTTTTTTATTTTTCACTTTATTCTTCGTCTTTGGCTTTTGTCTACTCAAAGTTGTTTGCATCAACTTTTTTGTAGCTTTTGTCTTTCGTCTTGAAAACTTACCAAGGAAATGCCCACAGTCTTCTAATCCTCCTCCAATTCCTCTATTGAATACCGTTAGGAATGTCTGAATTAAAAGTAAATAAAAAGAATGAAATTTCCTTGTAATACTGATTCCCGTTTCAGGTCATACAAAAGGTATAGTTGCACTTATTTGTTGAATAGTAGAAAGTACGTTCGCTAATATACATTTTATAATTTGGATGATTTGGAAATCGCTGTCATGTTGTGAGCGTGTGCACTCAAATGGCATTTTACCCTGACTTCACATGCCACAAAGTGAGAAGAAGCGAGAGAGGTATGCAGTAAGGTCAGAAGCTTTGCGGTGCGAACATGTTTGTTTAGAAAAGTCTTGTTAAAATGTGATATATATATATATATATATATATATATATATATATATAGAGAGAGAGAGAGAGAGAGAGAGAGAGAGAGAGAGAGAGATTCTGTTTATTACTTTCTTAGTGTGTACGTCATGCTTTGAATAAGACCAAATATAATTTTTGAAGAACAAACTGCTTCAAAAATGTCTGGATTCGTCAGATTTTGGCTTTAAAATGCCAACCTGGCAAACCTAGACAAGAATATGAGAGTGACTACCATTGAATGTTGCCTTGTTTTTAGAATATCATTATAATCATAAATGGTCATTGTTTCAATAGTGTGTGTAATTAAAAAACTCGGAGTAATTACGACGTGCAAGGGTTATTCACCGAATAAGTTACATAATAAAAGGGAACATTCAAAAGAAATAGGGCGAAAAAGATTAACATTGTCCTCCAATAGGTGCTGGATTGAAGAAGTAAATTAAGATTGTTGATTTTATTATTTGTATTATACTATGTTGCACAATATTACTTTCTGAGTAATTATTAGTATTTATTAATTTATCTTATTCTGAATAGTTCTATGTTTAAAATACAATGGACGCTATTTTCATAGAAATGTTGAGAAACTCTTATTTAATCCATGTTAATTTTTGCTCTATTCAGAAAAATATCAAATTCATTAAAATATTTTTACAAGGGAGATATCACTTATCAAGGCCCGAAATCCACTAGAGGATAAGGGTTAATGAGTGCATCGTGGTTATCGCGACAACAGCCCAGTAATCGTTAGTGGTATAAATTGAATATAATTTGATTATTTAAGGGGAGAACTAAAGAAGAACTTGTTTACATTGAACATGAAGATTGTAGTCAGCTGGAAAGCAGTCCAGCGGAACAGAGTTCCACAGGTAGGCAGTTCTAGGAATGAAGATTTGTTCATGGAACCTTCGTTTAGATTTATGCACAGATAGAGAGTGGGTCAAATTGTTGGTAGTGGTTATAGCTAGTTGAGTGTTGTTTGTGAAAGTTTGGCAAAACAGGACTATAAACTGAAGCTCATACGAACATTTGCCAAGTACAAATGATAGAGCAAAGACACATTGCAATATCTATTCTGTAGAAAATCAGTTGCGGAGAAGGGAAAAGAGTGTCACCTACTAGGTTTCGAAACCGGTTTTGAACTCTGTCAAGGAAAGATGGTGTGCTCCGAGCAGCTCCTGTCCAGAAGTGGCAACGGTACTCCATTTTATAATTGGCTTTTTGTATCTGGATGAGATTTGCAGCTATTTCGTAACTGGAAATAATCTGAAGCTGATTTTATGCCATACTCTATCAAAAGCGTTTGATATGTCAAGAAAATTGCTCTAGAAACGAAGCCGATGACAAATTAGCCATTTGCCATTGAGTTCTCGTCGGTAGTAACCAGTGGTCTTCATTAGATTCAGAGTAGCAAAGACTTCTCAAGATCCCAGTTCTCTCCGCACTTATCTAATGGAGGTTTGGTTAGTGCTTTCTCTCCTCGGTCTTTCCATCTTCCTTGACCCTCCTCGATTATTAGTTTATGCTAATACCAGAATATTTCTGATGAGTGGAGGAAAATTACAATTATATAGTTTCAGTTTCATGAGTCGGCTTTCTTTGTATTATATATCTGTAACAGTTTCTATATGTCCGGTTCGTGTGCATTTAATGGTTTTCTTTAATATTTCAGCCGTTTTCATTATTACTATCTGTTGTATCTTCTCAGCCATCCCTCTGATTTCAATCTTCTATTATTATTATTATTATTATTATTATTATTATTATTATTATTATTATTATTATTATTATTATCATTATTATTATTATTTTTATTATCATCACCATCATCAGCATCTGTTAATCTTGTAATTTGCGACCAAGTCTTGTCAAAAGTGTCGATCACGTTGGAAATCGCGCGTGGTCGACTTAATAAAACTGTTGAATGCATGAACAACAAATCTTACAATTAACAAACGAAAAAACAATACAGATTGGTAGAAAAATGAATTACTCTGGCTTTTGTAAATGTTATTTCTTGTCTGTTTATTTCATCTCCATTCTTTTGTTGCCTATACTGTCGGAATTATCTTATCGACGAGTAGATGTGAGAGAAAAAGGACGTTTAAAGCTTGTGACGAAATGGCCTTAGTATTTTCATGCAATCTTCTCTTGTAAAAGTAACAAGCTGGTAAAATCCACGAATTTAAAACACGTGCTTTCTGTTTGAAAAAGAACGAACGAAACTGCCAACTTCTCGTTCTGCGAGATTTGGCGAGACCTGATAGTGTCTAGATAACATGTCAAGTCAGGTCACCCGGTTTCGGGTAACAGACAAATGGTCTAGTGTCGTCCATAGATAGAAGAGTTCTTTTACTTCCCCTCCAATCCATCCTCGGTAAGTTAAACTCTTCCAAGTTATCACAATACTGTACAATAATCTAAGCCGTTTTTCTCGGCAATGTTAATAGGCCCGTTCATGAACAGTTAAGAATGTCCTGGTATTTTAGGTCAATCCAGTGGATAAGTTATTAAATTTAGAATCGAAACTAATCTGGGGTAAAATGTCTAGAATAATTATGTCACACAGGAATGTACATATATTACTTCATATGTGCAAGCATAGTTGTCAAAATGGTGGTATTATACCTCCTCCGATTTGAGACAGCTGTTTTCTCTAATAATGCTAAACAACGTTGTTATAGAAAACACCTTTGTTCAAGTGATAATTGATGGCAGATATGTAAATAATAAAACATCTTTTACTCACGTGTAGGCAAGGGGTTACTATTTCGTCCTAAGAAAGATTAATAAGATGTTGGTTTATGTTTCATTTAAATTCTGCATATCAATATCAGTCAAGGAAGCATGTAGTATGAAGGGAAATCTAAAGTCTATCTGGTTGAGGGAAGAAACTGTTAGAGTAGAAAGCTTTCTGGCATTTAGGGGCATCAACAGTGAAGGGGTGTGATTTTGTTACTAAGTGGGTTTGTCGGGGATATGTTCGTTGATGGGACACAAGTGCAACGAGTTTATCAGAGTACATTCCATTACAATACTTGTAAAACAGGCACAGAGATGCAGCATTGCGGCGGTGAAACAGGGGTTACAGTTTAGTTGACCTACTTGATTGAAAACTCATTTTTGGACCTTATCCATGAGGGAGAGACTAATAGTAGATTCATCAGCCCAGATGTGACAACAATACTCCAGGAATCGACGAATGGTGGCTTTTTAGAGGTACAGGAAACCCTCAGGTGTGATTAGTATTTTAGCACGATAGATGATCCCACCTTCTTCTTAGCAATGTCTAAAATGTATTTATTCCAGTTTACATTGCCCGTGAATGTTAAGCCGAAGAGTTTGAAGGAAGAATTCTCAGGTAGGGTGTTATTTGCCACGAATATTGGTGGTTGGAGAGGCGTCTTGTACTTGTTAAACAAGAGCAGTTTAGTCTTAGCAACATTAAATGTTACCATATATTTACGGCCCGATTCCATTACGGTCTGGGGATGATTTTCCTACGAGTTTGCAATTGTCTTAGATTTTTGTACGGTCGTTCATCCATCTAGTTCAAGGTATGGTATTTCAAATGGGAATTTCAAAACACACTAGTATTTACATTGGATGTTTTAAGCGATAAACTGCTTAGTTCTGTTTTGTTGAAGAATCGGTAAAAGACGAATTGCTCCAGTGATTTTCGCAATAAAGTTTGTTACTTTCGTTTGTTTCCTGGTTTTAGATGCGTCTTTAACAAAGGAGTAGGATCCAGAAAATAATTACAATAGATTAGGACTAGTATATATTGAAAGAATCTGGTAGAAGAAGACCTAATATACTTATGGAGTTTAAAGGAACTGAAAAATATTGTGTTAGCCGTAAAAAAAAGTGGTTATTACCTATGTTCGAGTTGTCTTTTCGCCAAAGAGTGTCTGGAATTAATCCAAAGAGTAACCGCCATCATGTTCTGCTGTCACACAGAGTAGGAATTCATGTGTTAATGAAATGCAGCCGTGGGGGCTGATGAAAACCCATAGAATCATATTCTGACCGATTACTGGAGAATTTACGGCCAAAACTCACGAGAATTGGAAAACCGTGATTAACAGAAGAAATCTGTCACGCGATATCTGATAAAGTAAGTGAACCAATGAAAATAGTTTAAAGCGAGGTAGGATAAACTGCGCTTGGGCAGTGCCAAGTAACTTTGAAAAATCATATAATCGCGAAATAACTTTGGATTTATTTTATGTAATGTACATTCTCTTGCACTTTTAAAGAAATCATTGAAATTTTATATCTATATCATTAATTGCTAGATGAAAGATACTGTTTTTAAATTGCAACAAAATGTGCATTACATAAAATAAATCCAAGGTAATTTTTTGATTAAATTTAAATTCAATTCTTATACCTTACTTTGTAAAATTTATAAAAGTGCACTTTGAAGATAAATAAATTTCAAATTGGATCTTGTACCTTTATTTTTAAAGCCTATAGTAAAAACATGTTGTTTAACAATTTTCATGCCTTGGATGAAATGCTTTTCTAACTTGCATCTTATCTTTTTAAGATTATATGTTAAAACTCTCCATCTCTCTATTTCAGTTTGTATTTCTCCTCACACCACAACTTTTTTTTGCATGGAGCAGAACTCAAATTTACATATGTTAAAACCTAAAACTGCACTGTTTATTCATTTTCACCAGGATTTGACGTCTCCTGGGGACATTTAGGGCTAAATAGGTGGGGGGCAATGCTGAACTTAATCATTTTTTATGCCTCGTTCACTGTGCACTCATGCGTGCTTCACTTGTTTGAATTAAAATCCGTATTAGATTAAATAAAGTTTTACTTATTTTAAATAAAATGGCAAACTATTTAAACTATTTAAACTATTTAAACCATTTAAAGTCAAGTGTGCTGCACTTGAACATTATTTCATATTTTTATCTGTTTTTATAATGAAAAAAGTGTAGATTAAATATATTTATTGATTGATGGACGTCCGTTAAGCATGTAGCGATAACACTCGTCCACAAAAAGTGCATAAATTTACATAATGTTGGTTCTGGAAGACAAGTCAGTAATTTTAACTGGTCGGATGTGAAACGTGCATGCCTTACGCCTTATTGCTCCGCTTCGTTTCTCTATGGTTACTTACCGACAAATGGTCCTGGATATGACCTTAAACTATATCCGATGGTTAGGCCCCAGCTTGCAGGCTTTGGGGAGTGTGGAGCTACCCTTTAATTGCCATTGCTCCTAAATCCACTCTGACACGGACTGGTAGTTAGGGTCCCAACTATTGGTTAAATAGAAACCGACTTTAAAAAAAAAACAAATATACTCTAATAAAAAATAGTTCTTCGAAATCACTGTATTCGGCATTAAATAACCTGAAGAGGGTTGATATGCCGTAAAACAAAAACAATTAACCAACACCGAAAAATGATATGTTTTGAAGCCTTAATGTATAATATAAAACAGCTAACGTCAGTGATTTATTTTTATTTTCAAATTTAAAAAAAATTGCAAAAATTTGAGAATCAGGATAGCTTACTTGTTTCCATTACTCTCTCGTTCTCTGGCTATAAGTCCACCTCAAGAATACGTCTCACCCGACAATGCATGACTGTTTCTGCTCATCATGGACGCAGGTGTTTATTTCTTTTGTGCGTGTATGCAGTGAATAATCATTGACTGATAATTTATAATAGAAGAATCCATTCTAAATTTCTATACAGCCGTGTTTTATCCAGTGTGCCCACTCTGTACTTGCTTAGTTTCTACATATTCTGTTTAGGCAGAAATTAAGTGCGTTTCAACGCGTTTCTTGTTGCAATATACAAAGTTTGTTGGTTTAAACAAGGGCAAAACGCCGTCATTCATTGCAACATTATACCAATGGACAACTTGCATAAATAAGTAATGGTGGTTACATAAACTACACAGACTGACAACGTAGATTTAGAAAGTTTGAATCTATTTTGTCCCACACAAATATTTTGACTTAGGATGTTGGCAGTGTGTATGTGGTATCTTCCGCAACAACACGCTGTCTTTCTGCAACGAATACTGGCTAGAAAGATTCCAAAGAGATCAATGTAATCCATAAAATGATCTGATTCATAACAAATTAAATGAATCACTTCCATAACTCTACATGGCTTCAGTGCTGCAAATAGCGTCCAGTAGTACATTGAAGTTGGAAATGAGTTAATGTTGTAGTGAACGATATCCATGATTAACTTGTAATTCTCTTTCCTCTTTATTTCCCCTTCTTCTTTATCTCATTTTGTTTTCGTTCTCATGGTATTGACATTCCAGCCAACGGACGAAATCATACTCTTACACAGACACACAGACACACAGACACACACAGACACGCATATATATATATATATATATATATATATATATATATATATAGCTTACGCTAGACGCCGCATCTTCCCCATGCTACCTAGCACCTTCTCTACTCTTCTGATGAGAAGCATAGGCTTCGAAATGCCCTGGCATAAAGAGTCCCTTCTATCCAAATTTTGCCTGTATTCAATTATTCAATAAATGGTCCATTCTATATCTACCAATATATAGTTTTGTGTCTTCATTTCATACTCTTGTTGTCCTATTATATATATATATATATATATATATATATATATAATGCAAAATTCAAACAATATTTATTTATGAAAAATAATCTTTTAAATGTTGCCCATTTTCAGCTTCGTATATTTGCGCTCTTTCCAAAACATTATTCATGACAGATTGCACAATCTGTGGATTTCGATTTAACTCCGTTATTTTGGTCCTGATGTTTTCCTTTAATTCTTGACGGGTTTGTAGGGTTTGAGTTTTGACGTTTCGAGGTCTGCCAACTCACGGAACGAAATAAGGGAGTTAAATCACGATCCAGAGATTCTGCTATCCTCCATGAATAATGTTTTGAAAAGAGCACAAATATACTACGTTGGAAACGGGCAACATTTAAAATACATTATTTTTTATAATTAAAGATTTCTGAATTTTGCATTGTCTTTTTTAATTTCCCTCTCTATTAGTCAGATTGTGTTAAAATTACAGAAAGATATAATCAGAAATAAAAATTTTATTTAAGTTCTAAACACTTTATTAACATTTGGACACCCTTCATTCACACGCACACACACACACACACACACACACACACACACACATATATATATATATATATATATATATATATATATATATATATATAAAGGAAAGCTTGTGAGATTTTGTAGCGTCGAGATTGTAGCTTTCTTTAAGATTTCGATTAACACATAAACACCCACAAACATATATACACACACACACATATATATATACATACACGCATATATATATACATATATATATATTCTTCAAACAAAATGTTACTAATTACAAATTAGTTACTATTTAATGAGTATTCAGTATAAGTATCTTTTGCAGAACTGAATTAAATACTTACCAACCAACCGTTAATATATGCATAAATAGATATGAATGCATATATAGAAGCATACACACATATGCATTCGTAAAATATGCTTCCAACAGATATACGACCTGCTTCCATTAAGTTTCAAGATATTTTTGTACAGGTATTTAAAATTGTTGTAGACTCTTGAAAATTCAGTTTCCAATTCTGGTTACTTATTCCAAATTTTTTGAAAATTCAGTTTTCTATTCCGGTTGCTCGTTCCGATATATATATATATATATATATATATATATATATATATATATATATATATATATATGTGTGTGTGTGTGTGTGTGTGTGTGTGTGTGTGTGTGTGCGTGTGTGTGTGTAAGTAGATATCGATTGCGAGTATATAATTTTTAAATAGGAAGATCAGAAAAGAGGAATAAAAATATTAGAGAATTTGCTTCTCTACAAAAGTCAAAAGCTATAGATATCAACTGTTAATATGAGATGGATTCGTGGTAAAAGGCAATAAGAACGAATAAATGTCTTATGACGTCTATTTAAAACATACCAGAAGGCTGCAGAATGGTGTCAACAACGACAACTTATAGGATCCCCGTAGAAATATGTCTATTTGCTGTGAGGGTGCAATTGACCCTTTAAAAACTCGGTTAAAAAGCTACAGTAATGTTTCTACATGCCGCAAAACTATTGAAAATAGATCGGCATCACATAATTGCATGAGTCACCGTGAATAAGTAGAAGAGTTGAATAATCAAAAGAGAAAAAAGTAATTGAGATGCTGAACAATCTTTTGGGATTTTGGCATCCTCTCATCTTAACCAGATCAAGTGATTACACAGACAATAATTTTGGTCGAGTCGCTGACAATCGAAAACATGTAGAATTGTAACCAAAACAATATATGTCATACGAAAAGCGTGTAAAGTGTTAGGAGATATAAATCACTTCATAAAAGCACCTTGCGATTCAGCGAATTTATAGAATGAGAAAATATTAGCAAATAAAATAGATTCCAAATATTTCAATATATAACTTTAATTACATCTATCTGATATTATTTTTTTGTAGAATTGTTTATTAGAATTGCTATTAAGGATCTTTTCATTTAATATATATATATATATATATATATATATATATATATATATATATATATACTAGACTATCCGTGACCCGTTGGGTCAGTATGTTATATTAGCTATGGAATTCATGTATGAGCGTGACACTTGTGACTTTAAGAAAATAGTTTGTTTGTTTGTTTTTTTTGACATTACAAACATTTCTATGAAAGTATATTAAAATGAAAAAAGAATATAGATAGATTTCTATGAGTCGTTCTGTTTATTATAATGGATTATTTTTGAAAAAAAAATTATAGTTACTAAATTATAGGTGGTAGGCCATACTTATAGGTAAATGTGCACTGAACAGATACAATAATACTTATTATAGTTAAATTCAAATTTTAATATATCTGCTTTTTTTCATTGTTCATTTCTGTATTACATTTAAGTTATTTTAACTCCCACTCTTCCCATGTTAAATGATAATTTCGAAATAATAACGTTAATATTTCATCGTCCCAATTGTTATTTTGTTTTTATTTCCGCGTTTAAATTATCCAAATAAACAATTGTTAATACTGTCTGCTTTTTTTTACATTTTTCATTTCTGTATTACTTTTACGTTATTTTAAAGCCCACTCTTCCCATGTTAAATAATAATTTAGAAATAATAACGTTAATATTTCAGTGCGCAGGTCATGCGTGCATGCGCAACCGGATGTCGTTAACCGGGAAGTGGGTTACATACAGCATTAAATGATCATTTGAGTTTTATAATAATAATATATATATATATGCATATTTATATAATCAAGAATAATATTAAGTTTACAAAGCAAAAGCTTCTGTAAACTTGAAGCAAGTATCAATATATGTATTTATATCACAATATATGTACTTATATCATAATCCCCACAAAATATAAAAACTCAAAACAAACGAAATAGAAAACGGTGCTTATCATGAAATAACAAAATTAAGTAAATAATAATTTGTAAGAATTTATTGTTCAGTACACTTAATCCGTTGAGTTTCAAAGAATGCGTTCTTGTTTTGACATTTTGTGAAATGTTGTTGCTACATCTTAAAATAAATATTGTTTAAACATCTTAAATTGGATATTGTTGCGCCATCTTATATTGGGTATTGTTGCTATATCTTAAATTGGATATGTTGCAACATCTTTAATTGAGTATTGTTGAAAAATTTTTAATTGAGTATTGTTGAAACATCTTACATTGAGTATTTTTGCTATATCTAAAGTTGAGTATTGTTGCAAAATTTTTAATTGAGTATAATTGAAACATCTTGCATTGAGTATTGTTGCTATTCCTTAAGTTGAGTATTGTTGCAAAAATTTTTTAATTGAGTATTGTTGAAATATCTTACATTGAGTATTGTTGCTATATTTTAAGTTGAGTATTGTTCCAAAATCTTAAATTGAGTGTTGTTGAAACATCTAAAATTGAGTATTGTTGCTATATCTTAAGTTGAGTATTGTTGCAAAATCTTAAATTGAGTATTGTTGAAACTTATTACATTGAGTATTGTTGCTATATCTTAAGTTGAGTATTGTTGCAGAATCTTAAATTGAGTATTGTTGAAACATCTTAAATTGAGTATTGTTGCTACATCTTAAGTTGAGTATTGTGTTATATAGGGGTTTCATTATTATTATTGTTCTTGTTGTTATTATTCGTTGTTATATTATGTTATATTATTAGGATTCTTGTTAAAAGTGAGTCTTATTAAAGTGCAGTCTTAGAGAGAGAGTCCTATTACAAGTGATGTTGTTGTAAGAGATATTGTTCGTGTTATAACGAGATTCATATTTATAAAACGTTCATACTTACAAGTGTAGAAGCTCTTTGAGTGTTGAGACAGTCTCGAGACATTGTGTAGACAGTCTTAGTGTTCATATTGTGTATGTAAGATGTGTATGTAAAGACATTTTAAACCACATGATATACAAGACATATAATAACAATTTTCACTTTACCTTTTGGTAGAATTACAACACAAAGACGACGTTTATAAAAACACATGATGGGTTTATTTCTTCTCACGACCGGCCGTGGTTTTCTGAGTCAAGAATTCAAAGCTTCACATTCTAAGTTTCAAAAGTGACCGTCTCGCTTCTAGACGTTCGAATGTCCATGTCTGGACTGTCGTCTGTCGTCCTCAGACTCTCTCTGACTCTCCCCAGTTTCTCCTTGCTTAACTCTAAAGTTTTCTAACTATATCTAGAACTTCCGATTTTCCATGACGTCATACACATGTTAAAACATGTGTCTTCTTTCACGTGTTCTGGACATGCGTATCCAAAACTTTTTCCTTTGTTTACAAAAGGAATTTTAACCTATATTCCCAATAACCTATTTTTCCAATATGTTAAAAACATGTTTATTAAATTATCTTGTATAGTTGCATTCCTCAATTGAATTTTTCATAACAGACTTGTCAACGCACATTCTTTTCTTGAAACTATTTTATCTCTAAGCTAAACAATGGTTTGTTTTACATTCCATTTTCTAATTCTCTCTCGTAATCTATTTCTAAACCTAATTTACGAGGTTCGAATTTCGTCTATTCTATTTCATTTTCATTTTAACTAAATCTCTCTATTTTTATACTTACATGAAAAGGAGACTGCAGACCAATCAAGAGGTAAAAACAACAGCACTACCATTAGGCTATAACATTATTGTATATAAAATATGGATTTGAATTCTAAAAATCGAATTCTTATATACTTTATTCTTGCACGATTTAAAAAGAATCAACATTCAAGAGTTTATGTCATTTGCATATTGCTTTAACGAAACTGTTTTAATAATTAGTTCTAAATTTTTAATGAAAATTAATAATAGAATCATTTTAAGTATTCAATTTTGAAATATTATATAAATTTGTTTCATTTTATTTATTTTTAATTTAATTTATTTTTAATTTAATTAATTTAATTACTGATATAACCAACATCAGCTGCGTTTAAAAACATAAGTTTTCATTTAATCTATGAGTTATTTTAAAGTATGAAATTTTATTTCCCAGTTTCAATTTCCTAGATGAAGATAATTGTTTTATGTTTCGAAAAATCCAAAATATACATTTTCAGGAAAATTGTAACAAATTAGAATATTTAGCGTATCTTAAATACTGTGTGACTAAACACTCCGCCCGGCAAGATTTTTTTTATTTGGCAACGCCGAGTATGTACAGCTAGTTGAACAATAATTTGATTAGGTATAATTGTTCAGACCTTTCCAGATTCCTCGCTGTGCATTGCTAATCATGTAAGAAGGTTGCTTCTCTATCAACAGTGCAACACCGTTAAATAAGTTTGTGAGCTGCACCATATGAATAATAAAGACTTCATGTTTATCAAACCTGCACACGTCATCATTTGTTTTTAGTTTGTATATATAGTTTTATTCTTTTCCACTATCTACGATATTTTTGTTTTA
The DNA here is from genome assembly GCF_053919585.1 of Euprymna scolopes. Taxonomy (NCBI): domain Eukaryota; kingdom Metazoa; phylum Mollusca; class Cephalopoda; order Sepiida; family Sepiolidae; genus Euprymna; species Euprymna scolopes. The sequence goes on from NC_136485.1 coordinate 18,105,116, forward strand.
GCGTTTCTGTTTTTCTTACTCTTTTTTTTATCATTGCAATTTCATCCCCAACAAGACACAGGGCCACTTAGTCATGAGGGGCTACTATTTGAGGTCAGATTTGCAAGGATACTATTTATGGAGTTGGGTAGCGAGATGAATGGTCATATTACATTTGAATTTCTGCATGTCAGTAAAGCCAAGGGTTCATGAGCCTAGGAGGGGATTCCAAAGTATAGCAGTCCGAGAGAAAAAGCTATTCGAATAGAAGACTTTACAGCATCTCTACAGTGTAGGATGGGACATTATTGCGTGTCGGGTTTGTCGAGAGTATTATCGCCAAGAAGGTACTAATGCTCATAGTTCGTCAGAGAACTTGCCATTCAAATACTTGAAAAATAGGCACAATGATGCCACGTTTCGGTGATAGGAAAGAGGTTTTAGTTTAGTTGATAGTTCAAGACATATTGGGTTGGCGATTCATTTTTGAACACTGTTTAGGAGCGAAGACTAATTGAAGATGCACCAGCCCAGATGTGGCAACAATACCCCCTGCATGGACAAACCATGGCATTGTAGAAATGCAGGATGCTCTCAGGTGTGAGTTACTTTGTAGCACGAGAGAGAGAGAGCCCAAACTCCTCGCAGCAGCCCTGAAAATTGCCTCAATGTATACATTATTTTGTAATGTTATAGCCTAATGGTAGTGCTGTTGTTTTTACCTCTTGATTGGTCTGCAGTCTCTCCACCTTTCACTCTTTCTTCTAGATTTATTTCTATTCTTTATCTCGTTCTTTGATAATAGAAACAATTGGTTATTGTTGGTTTATATTTTATAAGCATCAAAACTTACCGTCAATTTTTTTGCCAATTAAAACTTTCAAAATGTCTAAATAAAAGCAACTACGTTTTAATGACCCGTTATTATTATTTTTACTCTTTAAAATAATTTTTACTTTTCTTGGTCAAATTACGTTCTACATTTTGCAGTAGTTTAAATTCATCAAAGCCAATCGCACAGTGAATTTGCTCTTGGGCCGATAAAATGATTGAGTACAAATGTTTCTGTAAAGACATAACATGACTTGTTTTTCTTTATTTTTTTCTTTATTTTTTTCTTTATTTTTTTCTCTTTTTGCGTGTTTGGGTGGGTTGGGTTTTCTGTTCGCCTTACATAGTAAGGCAAAAGAATTGGAATACACGTTGCAATCTTAAAGAACAAAATTACTGACATCAAGAAATGTAGCTCAATCGTATTTGATTGCAGATCGAATAATCTCGTGTTCAAACTCACCATATTTTTAATTATTAATGTGTTCAATTTACGATGAATACAATTTAAAATTATCGCAAATCATTTCTTTGTTTCCATATTTTAAAATTAAACATTGATCAGAAGTGACTTTTCAGGGCATATATCGTCAAGCCTAAATATCATCTGACGTGATATTTTAAACAAACAGGGACGGAATTTGACGAACGACATCATCATTATTATTTGTTTTTTATTTTATTTATTTATTTATTTATTTATTTATTTTTGCGAATTATCCACCGGGCAATTATTCCGCGTGATATATAATATTCAATAGAGGATTTATTCTATAACAATATGTGCGCAATTTGCATAAATTAAAATATCATTTTTAAGCGTATTGTACGACCGGATGACGCCGGGTGGCCAGTTAGTAGTTTATAGTTGAGACGTATCTCTGTTTCATTTTTATTTCCCCCCATTTATATTTTGCTATCTGTCCCTACTTGGGGTTTGACTTTAAGACTTTAATTTCCATTTGTATTTAGCTCGTTGCAACCCCCACGATGCCACTATTTGTAATTTCTGTTAAGTTAAGCAACATTGGGCCTAGTCATTACTAAAAGAGGTGACCATTTGGGACTTTAAAATGCTATATGTGCTCTCCGCTTATTTCGGCATTGTTTTCACTCATCCTGGACTTCTACTTACCACTGGATCCAAGCAGTGCCGATTTATTATAGTACTTTTCACCACATTACGAGCCGCAATCGTCTAGGACTGTAAAAGCGAAACAAAGTAAACCTCACTCTTTTTGTTTTCTTATTTACTCCAACGCCCGGATGCCTAGTGCAATTACATTATCTAAGGTATATGAGACGCGTTCTCTCAACTCCTTCGCATACAACCACGCTCACTCTTGGCATACTCTCTGGAATCTATGTAAGCGCTTTCCGTACAAGAACCAACATGGATTGTTTTATTCTTTGTTTCAAGCATCTACTTGTATGATAAAACATATCTGGAGAGAAGTTGCATAAGCGTCCATAAAACTATGCACATATTTTTCTTCATTAATACTAGCGGGACGGGGGTTCCGGCTTTTCCCGGTCGTAAAATACGCTTAAATATGATATCTTGATTTGTCCAGATTTCGTATATATTATTATAGAGTCGTGCTTTCAAAAGTAAAATTTCTTAGGTGTCATCAGCTAGAATCCAAAACCAAATGCAAAAGTGTATCATTCAAAGCTGGTGACGTTACTACTATACCAAGGTGACACGCATATTAACTGGTTAAAAATAAACTAAGATGAATATACAAAATGTATAACGATTTCTTTTCAATTTTGATTCCTTTTTGATCCCTTAACAATAATTTTAACCGGCTCATAAGACTCATAAAAGAATGATCTATAAAAAATACAATCATTTGAGGCCCATAGAGCTGCTCTGCGACTTTTAGTTTCGGGTGGGATAGAGTTTGAAAAGATGGTGACTGACAAACATCGTGAGTTTTCTAAATTAGATTTTGTACGAAAATATTTACATTATTCGAAGGATATTTCAATGGTATGTAATTAAAGATAAGAATGTGCGGCGATTATTTTAATATGATTATTAGAAATTGTTGCTTTTTTCAAATCAATGTTTTTTTTTATTTCAGAATATAACGTCAACAAATTATATAATCAATCATTCAATTAATCATTCAATTAATCGTTCAATTAATATTTTTATGAAAATTCATTCAATCTCTGAAATCATTATGAATATTGATAAAGACGTTAAATTACAAGCAAAATTGGATTAGAAGGTTCGCAGAAAAAGAATATGCGGAGTTCGTTTTTAAATGCTTGAGGTGTCAATTTTGTGGCTTTTAAAATTCGACATTTTGACATTCTTTTTAGTATCTAGATTCGTACTATTACTTGAAGCAACATCACTTGGGGAAGGTGCACAATTCCTCGTATAAGTCAGTATCGTTTACCCATACTGAAGATTGTATTTCGTCTTCGACTACTGTTATTTTGAATATTTAGATGGGGTTTATTTGTAGTATCTTCACAGTAGAGTGTTCTGGCATATACGTGTACAGGAAACCTTAGGTATTTGCGAATAGTTTCTATTGAGAATTTAAGTTACTCGCAGTTGACATTTATGTTCTCTCCAGCATCCAAGTCATCTCGTTATGTGTGTGTGCGTGTTTTTGCTCTATAAGTACTCTATTACTCTCTCTCTCTCTCTCTCTCTCTCTCTCTCTCTCTCTCTCTCTCGGTCTCTCTCTATCTTTCTCTCTCAATCTATCTATCTATCTATCTCTCACACACATGCCTATTGTTAGAAATAAACTAAAGAAAATGTTATTAAATAGCCTCATCATGTGCAGCTAACAAGCTGGAATTCACCTCCCCCCAACATATCCAGTTGCATATTAGATAACTTTCGAATTATTTTTGAATCAATCAATATGCGTAGTTGAAGGTTCCACTTCTTTTATTGCATAAAGACTTCTAATAAAATGACGACTGCTTAAGTTGGCTCTTTCGTAGGAACATTAATAAAAAATATAAATCATAAAACATTATATACACGTCTGAACCTCAATGTATTCGCTTCGTCTGAATGGGTAGTAGTCATAGCGCTATTTTCTGAATTGTTCGTAACCGACTTTTTATTAGATTCTCTTCAGAACAACAAAACAGAATTTCACAGTGCATGCCACACCGTTGCTTCACAAATGAATAGAGTAAATTTATGACAAGTCGTAATGTTGCGACGTACCAAAGCACGAAGGCAAAATCAGACATGTATGATATAACAGGAACATTTATTCTTCAGATGTAGTCGTTGAATATAAAACCAGGCTCGACACGCTTGGGTGAATATCGTAACGAAAATCTTGAAAGATCGAATTTTGAAATACATTGAAAAGCCTTGAAAGATTCGAATCGTAATTTTAGTAGTCTATTCAAGACTATTTATTACATGGACAGACCAACGTATTATACACTTGCTTAGGCTTAAAAATATAATGATTTATGTTAGAAATCAAAAGTGACTGAATTTTTAGAGATCGACATTTTTGCCTGCCTGCCAACCCCGCCTCTCTTATTGGACTTTTAAAGGGCCGGCTTTTAGATAGCCTGTTTGGCGTCAAGTGCTGGCGTTTTTTCTAGTAATATGCCTTAAAGTGATTCTATTATTATTTCCATTTTTATTATTATGATTATCTACTTAGAACAAGTGGCTGTAAGCATTGTCTGGAGTGACTGTGATGAAAGAGGTAAATAATTAGAAAAATACTCTTGATAAAATAGCAAAATTACCATTTTTTAATACAAAACAGAATAATTGCACGCATCGTAGTTTTAGATACAAAATGTAATCAGACGTCTCACAACTACATACATATAAAGTAACTATTACGAATTATATGTAATATCTATCGTATTTATAGAACTAATTAGTTCTGAAATATTGCAATATATCTGTATATTAGTGGGAGGTGGCTTTTCCCCGGGAGTAAAATACGCTTAAATATGATATTTCAATTTGTCAAGATTTCGTATATATTATTAAAGAATTGTGATTCCAAAAGTAAAAAACAAAGTATTCAGGTGCTATCAGCTGAAATCGAAACCGAACCATTAAAAGCTGGTGACGTTACAACTGTACCAACCTGCCACGGATACGAAATGATTAAAAATAAAAAAAATTAAACATAAACTAAGATGAGTGTACAAAATGTTTAACGATTTTTTCAATTTTAACCCCTTTTTGCCCCCTTAACAAAATTTAACCGGTTAAAGACCCATAAAAGAACGCCCCATAAAAGATCAAATCATTTGAGGCCCCTAGCGCCTATTAATTTCGGAGGAGATAGAGTTTGAAAATATAGAAACAGACAGACAGATCGACAGACAGACATATAGCCGTTTATGTATTAGATTAAGAAATGTTGATTCTGAATGCGTGCATGTCTGTGCATCGACGTTGCCATATAATAGTGATCTACCTAACCTCAAATTAACAATTAACGCTTTCGATTCGATCTCCTTATCGATTCCAGAAGTTCTTGAACATTTTCCAAACTCATCATTCGATATTAAACATCCTTAAAAATAACATTACAAACAAATGTTCCGACATATTTAGCGTTACCTTTCCAGCCAATCACTTAAATAATCTGAACGCTTTTATAATCAGTAAGAAAAAAATAAACCTTTGAAAATGTTGAACAATTGTACGTATTTGATATACTATATTCATATTTCTCTTATTCTGTAGTTCAGTTCGTTTCACTTTTTATCGGAAACTTTGTTCTAATAAGGTGCAGCGAACTAAGTCTTATGATATCCGTTTGATGCACCGCTAGTGATAAATAGGATATAACAGAGATTAGTCACCACGATATTAAACTTACTCAACTTTTTCACGGAAACTACTGGGCCGATCTAGCTGAACATGTGTATAGATCCTTTTTTATAATAAGGTGCAATGAACTAAGTGTTATGGTATCCATTCGATTCACAATCGAAATCATGTAATGCGTTTTATGACGGGATAACGCCTGATCGAAAAAACACATATATATATCTACCCTCCGTCTACTTCCCTACTCCCTCTATTTGATAATATCAAAAATAAAACCCTTAAACTTTTTGTCCGTGTAAAACGATCAATCTATCAAAATTATGCTTTGAGGGTATGTTAGAAGGCAAAAGAGGCAGAAGATAGCGAAAGACAAGATGGAGAGAAAATGTTTTTGATTGGTCATCTATCGACAGTTGCGCGTCAATCAACCAACTTGCCCTGGATCGGAAGGAATGGCGAAAAATAAGGCACGTGGGTACGTAATCCGCGACATGCGGAAGAGGAGACTCGTGATCTATGCACAATTAGCAATACATACGGATTAGTAGGGATTAATTAATATAATACAGCATTTACTGTAGAAGTTTGCCAAAAATATGATTCTTAGTTAATATTTGCCCGTTTTTAACGAGCTAAAATTTCTAGTTATTTTTTATTGTTATCTGTGTTTTTAATTTATTTAATTTAGATCGAATATTTCAGATTTATGTGAAGAGGTTCCTGTGCCGAACTCGTGAACATTAGCAGAAAAAATGATGTGTTTTCGTTTGTTTCATTTTCATATGTATAAATCTATCGCCTTAGCTATCTTTAAATCTATCGTTTAACGTTCAAACCTCGCCACAGATAAGTGTTTTCTCGTATAGTCTTCTGTTAAATATTAAGAAAAAAATTGCTTTCATATAGGCATTCATTAATCTTTTAGAATTGTATTTGTTATACATATGATGATTATCATAAGCAATTCGTAATAGTTACTTTACTCAGAAAGTTGTGGGAAATCTTTTTGTATCTAAAACGACGACACGTGTATTATTTCTGTATGTAAATTAATTTTTTTTTAAATAGCAATTATTATGTATTTGTCTATATAGATTTGTAGGAGACAAGGCCCGACAATATAATTGCTGCATTAGCTAAACTACCAACCTTACATCGGTATTTAAAGCAATACACAGAAAAATATATAGACAGATCGGAAACTCCCGGAAAAATTACAGCTAAATTTTTCGTTGAAATAATTTTTTGAAAGGTCTTAATTTTATAACATTATTTTTAACTTTATTTTGATTGCATTTAACTTTATTTTAATTGTATTTATAGGAAAAATTCAGCAAATATAAACGTTGCATTACCATTGAAAATAAACTAAGAAAGTCCTATTACTTAGCCATTATTCCATCAAATTATTTTCCATTTTCTCTAATTTTTTTATTTACTTGCACTAATATATGTGTGTGTGTGTGTGTGTGCAAGAAAGTGAAAAAGTTAAAACAAATTAAATACGGACAGCATTCTTAAAAATTAGAGATTTACCGGTTTCGTTCAAATCAACGTATTCAAAGAAGTAATGACTGTAACTTTATCGAATAAGGTCAAAACAGGGAAAAGGCTTGAGGATGTACAATCGGATTTTGTGGTTCTCGTTTTTGAGTGTTGTTGCGGGTATTTGCTTGTACCATTTGTCTGTACGCTCAAAATGCAGTCGTTTGCACAATTCCCAGTGCACCGCCCTCTCCACTTGGTTATGCCTGTTTTTTTATTCCTTTTGGGCCAGTTTGATGCATTCACTTACTATATGGTTTATCGTTTCGTCTCTTTATCCACATAGTCTGCATTTGCTGTTTTCTTGTGTTTTATCAATCCTTGCTTTGATATGGTTGGTTCTTATCAAGTTGTCTTGTGCTGCAGTTATTAGAGATTCAGTGTATCGGTTTATATGTCCTTTCGCATACATGTCCAGGTGTTTTCGTTATTCTCATCTTTTGTCATTCTTATGAATCTTCCGTGGAGTTGTTTCTCTTCCCATTTCTCTTTTCTCGTTTTGTCGTTTGTCTCTCTGTTTTCTGTTTTGTTGGGGTTTTTTTGTGTCTCTCGCTACCATAATTATCCTTTCAGTGTTTTGCATTATGTATTTTTCTAGTTCTTTTTTCGTGTCCTTCACTCAGTCTTCTATACAGATCAGTCCTTTCTCGCCGTCTTTCCTTTTCACGTAGAGTCTGTCAACATCGCCCTTTGGGCGTAGTGCATTATTCATGGTCATGAATTTCCTGGTTTTCTGGTCGAGTTGTCTTGGTTCTTCTTTTGTCCACTCTATAAACCGTCCAGAGTATCTGACTAGTGATACTGCCCATGTATTTATACCTTTTATTGGGTTTCTACTATATAATTTCGTTTCCAGGAGTTTTCTTGTTCTCCTGAGGTATTCCTTTCCAATTTTCTTTTTCGTTTCTATTGCTCTGATGGTGTCCGCTTCCAGAATTCCCAAGTATTTATAGTCATCTTGTTCCCCTAGTGCCCTCATTTCTGTTTGGTTAGGTAGTTCCATGCCTTCTGTCGTTTCCAGTTTTCCCTTTCTTATAACAAGTTCTGCGCACTTATCCATTTCAAATTCCATTTGGATATGTTGGATGAAGATCCTGGTAGTGTTAATTAGTGTCTCTAGCTCCTTTTCGGTCGTTGCAAAAAGTTTCAGATCGTCCATGTATATCAGGTGGTTCATTTTTTCCTCTGTATTGGAGAACTTGTATCCGGCTTGGCACTTTCTCAGAATACTGTTCATGGCTATGATAAACAGTAATGGTGATAGTGAGTCTCCTTGAAAGATGCCTCTTTGTATGTTAATTTCTGGTATGTGTTGTGCATCAGCTGTCAATTCCAGTCTCCATGTTTTCATTGCATTTTCTATTACATTGGTGATCCCGCTTGGTATTTTATACATTTTTAGACATTCTATTATCCATGCTTGAAGGATCCTGTCGTAGTTATTGTCGATCCATGCCATGGCTAAATTCTTTCTCCTCCTTTTTACCTCCTTTAGGATCTTTTGATTTATATATAACAGGTCATGTGTTCCTCTTTTTTCCTTTTTGGCAACCTTTCTGCTTCTAAGGGATGAGTCCACGGTTATTTAGGGAGTGGTAGATTTATTCCCTCAGTTGTGCTGTCAGTATCTTCCACATAGTTGGTAAGCATGTGATTGGCCTATAGTTGCTAGGACAGTTCTTTTCTCCGTGTCCTTCTATAGCAGTGTGGTTCTACTTTTTGTTATCCAGTCTGGTACGCTTGCTTCCTGTATACATCTTCTCAGGTTTTGGGCTAGCCTTTCGTGTAAGGTTGTGACTTTTTTTAACCAGTATGCATGTATCCCGTCGTGACCTGATTCTCTCCAGTTTGCCATTTTTTCTATGGTTTTCTTTAGGGTTTTCTTGCTGATTTCATTCACTTTTCCTTCTTCTATTTGTTGTAACTCTCCTTTCATGTCTTTCAGCCATTCGGCATTTCTATTGTGATCTCGTTGCTCTTCCTATATTTTTACTCCAGTAGAGTTTTATTTCTGTCGGATTTGGTTGTTCTGTTTTTTTTTTCCTCCGTTCACATTTTGGTAGAATTGGCTTTCATTAGTTTCAAATGTTCCGTTTTGTTTGCATTGTTCAGATTTATATCTATATCGTCTCAATCTCGCTTCTTTTGCTTTTATTTTTTGGTCCAGTTCTTCATGTTTCTTGTTTAGCCTCTCCCTGTCAGTTACATTTCCAATTTCCGTTTTCTCCACATTGCTTTATTTCTGTTGATAATTTTGGCTTCTTTTTTATGTTTGTGTATTTGGGTTTCTAGTCTTATTTCCCATCCAGGTTTTGTCGGTCCGGTTGTCTCCGGTTGTTTTTCTGATTTGAGATTCATACTTACCATTTTGGCGCCTGCGTAAATGAGGTTGTTTAAGTCTGTGATTGCATTTGTTGGGATATGTGGGAAGAGCTTGTTAACCTTCTCTGTTTCTGTTTTTAATTTCTTCTACTCTTTGTTCCTTAACGATGGGAGCTTTGTTTTTTCCTCGTTCATCAGCTGTATTATTTTATTTATTTTATTTGCTTCATTCTCTGTTAGTTCTGTTTCATTGTTCTCGGTTTTCACGTTTGTATACTTCGTTCTTTGTTGGTCCTCGGCCTTTGGTGTTTTTACTTGTGAGGCTTCAACTTGTGGGGTTGCTCTACATGCGGTTCTGTTGGGGGATGCTTCTTGTTCAGTTTCATCATTTATTTTTCGCTGAATCTCCGTTAGTTCTAGTTTAGAGAGCCAACCTTTCTTGAGTATCAGTCTGACTTGGTCCGCAATTCTTTGGTCTGTCGTATGGTAGTCACTGGATAGGTCCCATAGTTCTTTCATTCGTTTCCGATAACCTCCATATCTATATTTAGGATGATTTCTATAATATCATTCCATTACGGGTCTATTCTCTTTTGTTGTCCATTTTTTTCTTCGTTTTTTTTTCTTCCTTTTGATGGTTATCATGGTTGTGCTATGTTTCTTCGGTATCATTTTGTTCCCAGAAATTAGAGGTTATACTTATCTGTTCAGCGTCCATGTTTTTTGAGTTTCTGCAACTAGAAAGTTGGCCAACATTCGCAGGATAACGACCGGGTCCCCCATGCTGGCTACCGAAGGAGCACCTACCGATCATGACACCTAGATCTTTCTTCTGAGTCCCATGGTTTGGATTATTTGTAATTGACATTTTTCATATTTTGGTGTTTGTGGCAACACACTGAGCCCAGATATGTTTTACCTGTGGTTCTGATGCATGGATAGTGTAAAGCTCCCATGTATATAAGAGGTATCGTGCACTATCGCACATACATATGGGACATGAAAAAAAAACTAAGTATTCTACTTAGTAAAAGTCGAAACTCATGCTCTGAAAGAGGGTGTTTGAAGATAGGTCTACCTTACACAATACTGCTTAGCCGCTGGTAATAATGTATGGGAAAAGAGGAGGAAGGCAATTTTCCCCGCCGCTGTGGTAGTATTTAATTCCCTCGTTCAAAGACCGGGCATATTTCTACATCAATATCGGTAAAAAACTGGTTTCTGTTATAGATTCGAACTAAAATTTAACTAGATAATTCGCCTGTCGCCCGTCTGGCTATTTTTTGCATTCATTTTTACAGGATTTTCATTAAATTTAAATTGACAAACAAAGTTATACGTTTATATCGAAACAAAGACTGCTTTCTGAAATAAATTTGAAATAACATTTAACTTTTTTTTGTTTTTTGTTTAAATAAAGACGTAAACTCCCATTTCGTTGGTTTCTTTAAAAGAGTTTTCTGTCACGAGTGTGCTAATCCCTTCCCTTTATGGGCTCCTGTCTTGAATTAAATGCCAGGTCGTTGGTCCGTAGAGGATAAGGGTAGGGTGCGGTAACAGTCCTTTCTATTACAAACATACGCGCATGTATATATATGTACACATACCCACATACGCAATATTCTGCCCGTCTTTGCCAAAAAGAGAATAAAAAAAGAGTTCCTCTTTTTTCAGCCACGTAACAAATTTCGCCAGTTGCCCGTCTGACTATTTTTGCATTCATTTTTGGAGGCTTTTCATTAAATTTGAATTGACAAACAGAACTATAAGTGTATATCGAAACAAAGACTGCTTTCTGAAATGTGTGGTTATTATTATTATTATTATCATTATTATTATTATTATTATTATTATTATTATTATTATTATTATTATTATTATTGTTGTTGTTGTTATTATTATTTAAATCATTTTTTTTTATTATATTCGAGATAAAAATGGTAAATGTGTCAAGTTCAACTACTTGAAGGTGTTCCATTATTGTTACAGGAAAAATAGTTGTTCCCTTTCCACGTAAATAAGAAGAACATTAAATAAGTGAAAATGAAATAAGGATAAGCTGAGACTCGAACCTTGTAAGCAAAGTTAAGAAATAGAATGTTAGAAATAGAAATGTTAAAAAGGTCTATTGTTAAATTCTATTATAAATAGTTACATATTGTTTATATTGTAAAAAAGAATTGATTGTTCGTTCTTTTATGAAACTAAATATTAAAAATGTCAGCTAAAAAGAATGAACAATACGAATTAAAAATGCATTACTAAAAAAATAGCTTAGGTTAGAATATAGGTTGGGAGCGGACTCTTTGTTTGCAGAAGTGTGTTTTCGACAAACATGCATAGCCATGTGAATTGGTTACGTTTGGGAAACACACCTGACGTCATAGACAAATGACGACTCACCATATAGTTTTATGCATTCGAATATCAGAGTAAGCCTGTTAGTCAGTAAGAGAGAGTTGAGAGTCAGTCAGTTGGCAGTCAGTGGTCAGCTGACTCATTTGGAAGCGAAAGGAAGAATAGTAAACTATGTAGATCCCGAATTTGAATTCATGACGTCATCAGCATTCCAGATTATTAAATGAATAAAGAATCATCTTTGTGTTTTGTAAAAGTGTTGTCATGTGTTATCTTTTAACATATAGATGGGAACCTGCGATGTTCTGTGCTTATAAAGCATGTTGCAAGTAACGGCACCAAACAGAATTATAAGTCTCGGCACAATAAATTAAAAAGGCAGAAGGTGAAGGATACGAGAATTCCTTAGGGTATCAAAAGACTATAAGAGCCAGTACCACGGGAAAATCACATATAGCATTAAGAAGGAAGAAAAAGTAAAATATACCGTAAGTACGTAGGAAGAAAATATAACCTCATATTTTTTAGAGATGTATGAATGCGAGGTATCTCTGTTGGGGCATTGGACGCTTGATGAAAGAAAAAAGGAGAAAAATCACAGAAATCCGGGCCATAGTAAGAATTCAGTACACAAATAGTAATTTCGGGGCAAAGGATGAGGGTTATTAAGTTAAGGGTGGTGTTTTCTAAGCCTTTATCGAAGTTTCAAGACTCCAAGCAAGGAAATCCAAGCGAACCAGTGTGATGAAAAGGTATATCTTAATAATTAGAAGCCAACCACAAAGATTTAAGTAAATAAGCTTTGATACATGTACCAAAAGAAATAAGATAGTTAGAAAATGAGGTACAGCTCTAATTAGTAGAACAACTCCTGTGTGTTATGAGAAATAGTCAACCACCTCAGCAGGAATAACCTTCTTAGTGACACACAATATGGTTTCCGCTCTGCAAGATCTACCGCAGATGTGCTGACGGTTATATTCCACAGGATTAGTGAATCTCTTGACAAAGGCTTCCTTTCTAGGGCAATTGCTCTTGACATATCAAAGGCCTTCGACAAGGTATGGTATAAGGGTCTACTTCACAGGATTTCCAGCTACGGTATAACTGGAAATGTTTTCTCAATCATTAAATCATTTCTCTCCGATAGGCTCATAAGAGTAGTGGTAGATGGACAAAAATCGGAGGCCTGCAATATAAATGCTGGAGTCCCTCAGGAGTCAATCCTGGGCCCAACTCTCTTCCTGATCTACATCAATGACCTTCCTAAACACATACTTAAATCATTCGTTGACATCTATGCTGATGACACGACCATCTACGGCAACACATCAAAGGCTGTAAATGACAAAGTTCTCTCTGATTCTCTCTCTCCTCTGATCTCGAGCGCGTGGTTCAGTGGGGGAAGATGTGGCTGGTTACCTTTAATGCATCCAAAACCAAACTCCTATCCTTACATCATCAACGCTCTGATCCCCATCTGGCATCAATTTTGATGGATGGCTCTCGTCTGGGTGAGGCCCCGTGTTTTGACAAGCTTCTGGGTTTGACCTTTACTCCTGATCTGAAATGGAACACGTACATCAAGTCTGTTGCCAAGGTCGCTGGAAAGATGGTGGGATCCTTCTACCGCTCCAGAAGATATCTCACTACTGATGCAATTCTCTATCTATATAAAAGCCAAGTACGTCCAAGGATGGAATACTGTTGCCATATCTGGGCAGGAGCTGCTAAAAACAGCCTATCCTGCCTTGACAGAGTACAAAATAGACTTCGTGGCTTAGTGGGGGATGCCCTTTTCTCTTCCCTGCAACCTCTCTCCCACAGAAGAGACGTTGCGAGCCTATCCTTGTTTTATCGTTATTTCGATGGCAGGTGCTCGTCTGAACTCCAATCTCTGGTCCCCCTCGCCAATCTTTCACGAAAAACACCCGTCTAGCTGAATCCACTGTCAAAAGTTTCCCCCACTTTTTATCTGTGCCTAAATCAAAACGCGGATTCCATGAACAAAGCTTCTTTCTTAGAACTGCACGCCTGTGGAACTCTGTTCCGTCCGCCTGCTTCCCACCGGACTACAACTTGGATGTGTTCAAGTCCAACGTTAATAAATTCCTAATGAACCGCCCCCTTAAGTAAACACTTCATCAAATCTCCACACTAACGTAATGTACTTGCAATAACCCTTATCCCTGAGTGGCTACCGGGCCTTGATAAGTGGTGATCACTGTGTAAAAAAAAAAAAAAAAAAAAAAAACACAGGCTAAAGAAAAGATCAGGACACATTTGGACGAAGAGTCGTCGATTTCGTGAAAAGGTAAAATGAGACCTCGGTTTACGGCATAAGGTTTGCTGGATGAAGCAGCTGATATGAATCATAGGAGGTATACCGTACACCCAAAAAGGAAATGCAAGGAAGATCAGAGAGAGATTCTGATTTAAATTAAATAATTATGAAGTCAGTTGGAAAAGGGCTGACTAAATGAGTGTTGTTTTTTTATGGGGTCTGATCTTTCTTAGCGAAGTGGTTGTATAGATATCGAGAAAAAATGCACTAGAATTTAAAAATACGTACATTTGTTTGAAAAATGGGAAGGATAGACATGTTACAGGAAAAGAACATTAGATAAGTGAAAATGAGATTAGGATAAACCGAGACTCGAACCGAAAATGAGATTCTAATAAGTTGAGACCGAACAGAACCGAAGCAAGGTAAAGAAATAGAATGCTAGAAATCGGACTGTTAAAAAGGTCTATTGTTAAATTATATTATAAATATTTAGATGTTGTTTATATCGTAAAAAGAATTGATTGTTCATTCTTTTATAAAACTAAATATTAAAAATGTCAGCTAAAAACGATACAAAGTAAAAATACATTGACAAAAAATAGCTTCCGTTAAAAAATAGGTGAGAAGAGGATTCTTTGTTTGCAAAAGAGTGTTTTGGACAAACATGCATAGCCATGTGAATTGGTTACGTTTGGGAAACACACTTCTGACGTCATAGACAAAGGACGATTCTCCAAATAGTTCTATAGGTTCGAATTTCAGAGTCAGTCTGCTAGTCAGTAAGAGAGAGAGAGAGAGAGAGTTGAGAGTCAGTCACTTGGCAGTCGGTGGTCAGCTGACCCATTTGGAAGCGAAAGGAAGAACAGTAAACTATGTAGATCCCGAATTTGAATTCATGACGTCATCAGCATTCCACCGGTCCAATGAATAAAGAACCATTTTTGTGTTTTGTAAAACTGTTGTCATGTGTTCAACACCCAAAAGTCAATGTGCTAATCATCTTGTAACGAACTTTGTGTAACCCTTACAAGATTATGTATCTCCCACCTCTGTGTTAAGAACTTGTATACATCTCTAGTCAGTATCTATACGAAGCCCTAAGAAATATCACAACTATATAAATGTCTTCTCTCCCTCTTATCACTATCGTCATGTATTACAGGAGTCTCGTTATATATGTGCCCTAATATGAATTCCCCGTTATATCTTCTTAAATATGAACCCCCACTATACACTCATACAAGGGTGTTGAAAAAAACGAATCTCGCATATACCACTGAAACAACGAAGGTCCTTAGCTAGACGAAATACACACAATGAACAAAAAAGTAAAGCATACACTCTCACACAAAATAACATAATTATTATTTAAATCCATATTACGAATGGTATTTTCTTAATTATTTCAGAGACAAAAATTACAAATATGTATATATTTGAACTTATCGCCACACAATCAACGCTGTGTTGAATAGCGCTAATATTAAATACTGTTTAAATACCGATAGCTAGTGAATCCGTCTCGATGTGACTAGTAAGTGGTGATTTGTTGTAATGTTTACCGATTATTTCTCTTCTGAAGCACAAAAGCGTAAAGATCACTAGCATTATTTTGGAGTTGTATCCACAAAGCCATCATCCGTTTTCAACATCAAATAATAATGGCACTTGTCCGCTTTTCATTCCCTGTGATTTTATATCACAAATCGTAAGTATCATGAAAAACTCTTTCTTTACTTTGATGAAATCGTTTGCAGAAATAGTTAAGTATCATTGTGCTGACATAAACATTTTTATATAAGATGATACAAAAATTATATCAAAACATTTCAAATAAGAAACGAATAATTTAAATAAATTACAAATTAAATTATGAACACTATAACTATATGCGAGTTAACCAGCGTTTCCATACTAGTCTCTCTCTCTCTAGATATATATATATATACATACATATATATACATACACATATATATACACACCCACACCCACACACACACACACACACACACACACATATATATATATATATATATATATATATATATATATATATATAAGTATCGAAATAAAGACGAAACGTTGATGAATACATCACTCTGCTTGTTCCTTTATATTTCTCTCTCTGTATATATATATAATAGTTCTCCTTGCTCCAAAGATAAAATATTCTCAGCAGGTAATTTATTGCTTTTAAAAAGGTAACCATGACAATATTGTCTCGTTATTTCTTTGTTGCATTTTCAGTCACTTACTCATCAGATGTTCAACTAAACGCGTAAAAAACACAATTTTTAACAACTAACGTGTTGTTTACAATGGTTTTTTCTCTAATTTTTAAGGTGAACATCTGATGAATAAGTGACTAAAAAGACATCTAAACCATAATTTTGCAGACTTATTAATCACGAACGAAACAATAATGAAATGGTTATATTTTTAAAAGCAATTAATTACCAACTTGGAGAACTATTACACTATATATATATATATATATATATATATATATATATATATATAGCTTGTTTATTATACAGACATTATAATAAACAAATTATATACCAGCTCTGTCCTGAGTTGAGCACTCTTTAATAATCACATGAGTTTTATTGAATTTGCATCTAGAGAACCAATCGATGCAACCGTTATATGCGTATGTGTGCGTGTGCGTGCGTGTGTGTGTGTGTGTGTGTGTGTGTGTGTGTGTTGAGAGAGCAGATCTTCAAAATGGGTTCTCTTGATTAAATAAAATACCTAAAATTTAAAAAAAATCATTAATCGAGCCAAATTGATCTCCTCAAATAAAACAATATTCTACAGCGAATTAAAGAATATCAAACAGGTCTTGATTAATAACCAATTCCCCAATTTCTTAGTCGATAAACAAATTAAACTAACAATTAGAAACTGAAACCAAACTAATAATAACCAAGTTAGCAATCCCCACCCTATCACTATATTCTGTCGCAACCAGCTATACCACAACTTTAAATCAGATGAAAAGGTACTAAGAAATATAATACATCAATATATTTTCCCAGTCAATAATAATAAGATCATTTTAATCATCTTCTACAAGAATTTAACAACTTCTAATCTTGTAATTAAAAACAACATTTGCCGGACAACAAAATCAGTCGATTAAAGCAAAGTAGTCTACGAATTCAAATGCCCCTTTGGAGAATGCATCTCCAACAATAGAAATAGCTACATTGGACACACGACCAATACATTGTCCAGACAGTTGACTCTACACATTTCAGGCAACACCTAAAACGACATTGCTGCCCACATTTCAGATTTAGAAAAATCTTAGTTGAAAATACAAAAATCATTCATATGGATCTAGACATTAAAAGACTAAAAATACTGGAAGCATTTCATATAAGGACAAAATAGCCAAAAACTAACAAAGTAAATGTTGAATACAGTAACAACATTGTAAAGTGTCTATGCAAGTGTTATAGTTATATGTATTTATCTATATATATGTTGTAATGTTAAGTTATAAATTATTTTTTAAAAAAAACACTGTCAATTCTATACCATTTTGTAAATCACACCTTTAAACCATTGTATTAGCTTGGTGCAAAAAGAATGTCGTTTTTATCAGATATACATAAAAACGGCATTATTTTTGCACCAACCTAATACATTTGTTTTAACCATGTTCCTAACGTATTTTTTGTACACGAGATGGGTCGATGGATAGAACTACCGACTATCAACGCGATAGTTCTAGGTTCAATCCTTGGGTAGGGAAAGGTGTTAGTCTACCCACACTAATGAGTTATGATACGACGAAATATTATGGGTATGTCTATATTTATTTATGGCGTAGCAATATTTACAATGAACTTTAAATTGTTTTTTTTTCTCTCTAAAGAGACAGCAAGTCATTAATAACACTATTATTTTCAGCTTTGGAGAAACATTGATCAACAAGAATGATTAAAAAAGCAAGGGACGAAGAATGTATGATTTGTTCTGCCATGAAGAGATGGCGTGTCTAGAAAGATTGATTATAATATATAGAATTAAATGACTATGAACAAAACTACAAAAATTAACTCCAAAATGCAATTTATGTATATAATCCAGTTTACACGCTGATTGTCATGAGATCACCGATGTTAAGCAACGTTGACCTTTGTCAATACTAGATGGGTTACCATTTAAAAATACCAGGCGCTGTATATTGGAGGACGTTAACACCTCACTGCAAGAACTGCAAAAACCACAACATCATCGCCTTTTACCGGAATATGCTTGAGATTTGGGTATCGTTTATGAATTTTATATCCCCATGAAACTTCTACCTTTGGAGGAAGCTGGTTTAATCCTTCTTGGTGAATGCTGTTGCCTAATTCAGGGCACGATTTTTTATTTCTTTTGTCTTCTTAATTATTATTTTCCCTAACTTCATTTTGTTGAATTTTTCGAAATGACACCAATTAGTTATTAAAAAGGAGAATAAATTCATTATGTAAAACATGAATAATTACTTATCAATTGTTCACACATTTATATTCTCCAGGGTTTCGACCTGAATTATATTTTCGTTTCATATCTCAAGAAAGCTATTAATCGTGATTTGAATTCAACTCACAGTTAATTGAATCTCCTTTCCCTCGAAGTGGCTGCTAATGTTCACCTCCACAGCACGTGTCCACCTCACTCAAATACGCTTTGCTCTACGTTTCTAATTTTTTTAGATGAGGATAGATTATTCGTATTATTTGAATTCATTGGACTAATGTTGTCACTTCGAGATGAGAACAGTAGTCCAATGAATCCAAATATACACTTTACTCTATGTAAACGTTCTTTTTTTTTTCTAAAACACTCATCCTTCTCAAGCTTTGTTGTACACATTCTTATGGACACCATTTCAAAGTGAACCCTATGCGATTTGCGATCAATAAATGATGTTTACATACTTTATTGTTGCATATTTTCTTTCGTAAGTACTAGTATTTTTCATATATAGAGAGTTGATTAAATCTTCTCATTGGTGACTTCCGACTGAACAAGCTGTGCTGATTACGGTAAATGCAATATTTTACGATAACGTAATTTCCGTTAGAGTGGAGATGCTACATGAAAAGAACCAAACATGTGTTCTGATGATATCCTTGGAACTGTTCTGTTTGGGAAAGTGCATTCTGTTTGTTTTAACATTACTCTCTACCGAATTAATTAATAAATGTTCGCTATTCTTGTTGTTTGCATTTGCAGGTATTAAAGTGTTTAGAAATGAAAATATATGCTAATAGATGCTCTCACTTTATCGGGTATGACTGAAATTTGTGTGTATATATATATATATATATATATACATGTATGTATATGTGTGTGTGAGTGTGTGTGAGTGTGTGTGTGAGAGAGAGAGCCCCTTTAAGAAACTCGTTTCTTATCAGTTGAAATAAAGTCGGTCAATTTAGATCATATGCGCATGACATCATATAATGATTACATCACTCTGACAAACGTTAAAAATGGAGTCAGAGATGGCTTCTGATGCCGGGTTCGAATCTATGCACCGGTGTTAACCGTGACACCTTACACTGATGATTCCGGAAAGGATTAAACATTAGTGACTGTAGGTATTTAATAATTATTATAGTAAATACTTGCCGCTGCAAATCCTAACATATGGGACCTATAATAGGCCTCTTTACCGGACTCTTTTTAGCCTGTCTATGCTTGAGTCTTCGAAACTATTTGTGACGATACAAAATCGACAGTTACAATATTGTTCTGATCTACTGTAATACGAATATAAATAGTGTTGTCTAACGTTTACTTTTTATCAATTTTTACTTTGTGTAGGTTCTTTCATATATATATATATATATATATATATATATATATATATATAGAGAGAGAGAGAGAGAGAGAGAGAGAGAGAGAGAGAGAGACTAATATGTAATATACTGAGTTCGTATAATTCAGTACGTTTTCATATACTAATGAGTTTCAACGAATGGGAGATATAAAAATAAATTTTAAATGGCTTAGGGTTTCCTGTGAAAACTACTTATGACTTTGTTCTTAAATAAAGATACGACAATTAGGCGATATATTAATATTTAAATGGGCTTTTCCGTAACTACAGCAATGGTAAATTTTCTAACATGCTTTTCCCGTTAAGGGAATTTTTCTTTTTTCTTTCTCTCCAAAAATACTCTATTGTCAAAAGTTTGTTTATTCATAAAGTCGGAAGAAATGCTGGTTTTGGAAAATTTTCAAACGATATAATGTTTGAAATTGTTCGACTGGACATGGAAACAATTTTAACGTAAAATGAAATACACTTTTTGTTGCCATCAACACCGTTTGCGAAGTCTTGATTTTGCTTCCACAGTGTATATATATATATATATATATATATATATATATATATATATATATATATATATATATATATATATATATATATAGGCTTCTTTCAGACTTGTCAGACTATGGATACCCACTGTAAGGGTGGCTACGCTTAAACTTTTGTGACAAGAGTTGCGCAATCTCCAACCACACCTCTTCTGAGTAAACATTGTTAAATACCAGTGGCAAGTGGAGATTCAGAACGACTGGAAACAATGCCGTGATAAGCGGAGAGCACATACAGCGCCTAGATTTCCCAAATGGTCACCAATCTGGTATTAGTCAGGCTCAACGTTGCTTATGGAGTAAGAGATGGCGTTTATATACGGCATATAATCACGTTGACACACCAGTTCTTGTCAGATCACTGAAGTTAAGCAATACATATTTACACACACACGCGCGTGCGCGCATGCATATATATATATATATATATATATATATATATATATATATATATATATATATATATATATATAGCGTGTCCAGGGGTGATGAAAAAAATCCAATAAAGTGCTCGATCGTAGATGTGAGAGCTGAAGATACAATATTTATTATGACACTATATATACATATTTCAAGGTCGTTGGTATATTATTACTGTTTTCGGTGTATCGAAACCAATGGTACGACCTTGAAATATGTATATATAGTTTCATAATAAATATTGTATATATATATATATATATATATATATATATATATATATAAATTACAATTAAATTTACCAAAATGATCCAAGATGGTAAAATCAAAGTATATTATAAATATTAATGAATTAATATTTATAAAGTTATCTCAGCTCGATAAAACCAAATAGGAGATAGAGCTTATAATATTTTCCTTGGATTATACTTGTGCAAATGGAAATTCAATTAACTTTCTTGAAGTTATATATTTGGTTATTACCGTCACTGGATTATTTTTTATTTTCTACCAGACTATCCATTCACGTGTAATCACCCTTTTCTTCACCATATTCCCTCTGCTTCACTTTTTTGTTATCAAGTAAGATCTTTTACTTACTTGTTTCATCAAATACTTTTGCATGCAAAATCCGATCCAGCATTTTGCTAATTCCTACCCTCTGATGAGAAGGAAAGTATTGCTTCGAAACTCCGCGGATTAAGGATTATCTACTTATCTAGTGTTTCTTTTCAGATTAAATATGTTTTTAACTCATTTCAAAGTGTTTTTAACATGTTTTATTAACTGTTTGCTCGTATATATATATATATATATATATATATATATAATTAAGCTACACTTGGAGAATCGTTAGGCTAAATGTAAATACTGAAAGTATACATACGATATACATTATTATTAAATCACTGCAACACATTGATAAAATGGACGAAATATCTGTATGTATTACAAATAATTGGGTTTTGTTCATTTGCTATTATTAGTTGGTTTTATTATATTATTTTTTCTATATTACATCTACGTAACCCTCTGGATTATATTTATACAATATTAAGGGTTCTGTCAGCTATGCACGTATAAATATGAATGCTAAAGAACTTGAATCATTCGTCTTTGATAAGAGGAACTCTCTATATGTAATAAAGATGCTATCCTGTCAGTATTTTAATCCTCTGCTTCAGTGGTTGTGCAGTGATACCAACAAACTAAAAAAAGGGTTTAAAAGAAAACAAATATACAAAAAATAGAGGGTACCATAGCCAATAAAAGTGTCCGCTGACATGGGAAACAGTGAGGAAAGCTCTTGACGGCTATCTTGTTGGCAATCAGATCGTAAAGGTGAAAATTCGTGATGAAATAAAAATCATTTTAAACTAGTTAAAGGCAT
The DNA here is from genome assembly GCF_053919585.1 of Euprymna scolopes. Lineage (NCBI taxonomy): Eukaryota > Metazoa > Mollusca > Cephalopoda > Sepiida > Sepiolidae > Euprymna > Euprymna scolopes. The sequence continues at coordinate 18,127,440 of NC_136485.1, forward strand.
AAACAATGAGACGGATAATTTGAAAAATACTTTCATTGGCTATGGTGTCATTTATTTATTTATTGTATATAGCATTTATTTCTTGTGTCATTCAGACACTACCGTGTTTGAATATATCGTTAAGTGAGAGTTTAAGTCATTTAGAACTGCTTTAAAGCTCACCGTCACTCGTTTTTCAACCAAATTTCAAACAATTATTAAAGTTTATAAATCACCTTCTCAGCTCTATTGCGAAAAAAAACTTTTCTATTTCCGTTCAGTAAAACAAAAGTTATGATGAATTTTCTGGTATTCAAAATCGTAAAAATATGTAAGGCCATGAGCGACGCTTTTTATGACTTGTGTCCATAGCAACTTTAGCGAAAAGAGAAGTAACTCGTAAAACAGACGGAATAAAAGCATGAAAGGGAGATAATTGGGGGTATTTTATTGAAAGCAGACGTGTGTCGTACATTGTTATTACATATGTGTTTATGAGGGCAAAGAAATGAGACTAAAATTAAACAAACAAGTGAATTTATTGGAAGCCTGGGAAAATCATGGATTACAATAGAAAAATGCGAGCATGAAAAGTAATATGGTTAAGCTTAAACATGGAAAAGTAAAGGACTAGTTGTTAAAGCAGGAAAAGAAAAGGATAAGATATTCTAGTAAAAAATATAATAAAATTATAACTTGAAATATTGCAGCATTGAGAATTTTTTTAATTCAATTTATAACATTATATAATCAATTTTTAATGCTGTAATATTTCAAGTTATAAATTTATTATATTTTTACTAGAATATCTTGTCCTTTTCTTTTCCAGTTTTTACAACTAGTCCTTTACTTTTCCATGTTTAAGCTTAAACATATTACTTTTCATGCTCTCATTTTTCTATTGTAATATAATCTTTATTTATTGTATATAACTTTTATTTCTTGTATAACATTTCATTTTTAATATATAACACTTATTCATTGTATATTTGACTTTATACTTTCATTGTTTATTTGCTTTTTTGCGCATTCCTGATATGCTTCTGAAGTTAATAAAGATATTTTTTCAGGACAATTTATTAAGCGCAAATATTTATATAAACGCGAACATTTTCTTTGCCAAGACAAGCTTAATGTTGACCGATTTCACCTGCTACTGAAAAGGTATATCGAGGATGTTTCAGGAGTATCGAATTATGCGGAGACAGAGTTGCTACAAACTAAAGCTGTCGAATGAATACATCTTCGAGCATTTTGTTGGTGCGTTAAATTATGAAAAGACACTTGGAATTCTACACAAGTTTGCCATGAAGAAAAAGAATAAAATATTCGCTAGGCATATTTATCGCTATATGGCGCCAACAATACTCGGAAATGCTGGAATAATGTAAACGTGCACTAAGCGACTAGAAAATAAAATACTGACCTTATACTTGAGCAAAACGATGGAAATGTACAGAAAATAAAATAAAAATTACGATAGCACACTAATAAAATCCCACGAACAAAGAATTATTTAAAAAGTAAATAAAATACAAGACGAAAATACAAGATGAACTTATACGTGGATAATTCATAATATCAAGTACATACACGTTGGTTTATACATGAAAATCGCAGTTAAATGGGCTGGTAAACAGGAAAAAGTAAATAAATGAAATAAATAAATAAAATAAATAAACTTTCAGCTAGAATTCGTCACTGTCAACTTTCTCTCTCAACTTTCACAACAGGCATTTTATTTAAAAAAACAAAAACTGACTCCATTCCATTTGCATATGTGGGTGGTGGGTGGTGTGATTTCGTGCGATTCCATGAAGCTTATAAATCCACAGCCGCCATCTTTAATCTCTCGCTTTCTCTCTCTCTCTCTCTCTCTCTCTCTCTCTCTCTCTCTCAGATCCCACCTGAAGGTAATCGTATAGCCACATAATACACACACACATGGGTGCTTTCTACTTTGCTTATTACATTCAACTCTACAAAAATATATAGGATATATGTATATTTGCTAGGCATATTTATCGCCTAGGTTGCCTCAAGAGACACTGGACACCCTTGTAAGTGTAGCTGCGCGTGTACTTGTGAGGCAAGGGTTGAGCAAGCTCCGACCACACTTCTCCGGAATTGGCACTGCTGGCTTTCAGTGACAAAGGGGTGCGAAACGACTGGAAAGAATGCCGCAGAGGACGTACAGCACCTAGAATTCGCAAATGGTCACCCATTTTAGTACTGACCAGGCTCAAAGTTGCTTAACTTCGGTGATCTAAATGGAACTGGTGTGTCAACGTGAATTATCCTGTATATATAGAATATACAATAAGTTTATTTTGGTGGTTAGGTGCGCCTTAAATTTTTTTTCTGGATAATATCGCATATACTGATTTTATTGCTTAAATAAAAGCTCTCGGCCTTTCGGTCATTCAACTACTCTTAATCCATGTTATTTTCCCTCATAAGCATAAGACATATTATTCTATAAATTTTAACCCTTATAATCATAATATATTATAGACTATACGCATATTCTATTAGTTTTATAAAAAGAGTTCACTAATTTATATTTTTTAATACATCTCTAACGCATTACTGCCTCCTACACTTTTTCCCTTAAATATTTAATTTAATTGATTTATTTAGCATTTAAACTGAGTTATAAGTTTTTCTCCCCAACTTACACCGGTCCTCGATATGACCTTAAACTTAAAGGCCCCAGTTTGCGGGTTTGGGGGAGTGTGGAGCCACCCTTTAATTGCCATTTCTCCCAGGTCCACTATGACCCGAACTGGTAGTACCTGTTAGGATCCTAACTATGGGTTAAATAGAAACCGACTTTTTAAAAAAATACTATATTAAAAAAAAATTCTTTAAAATCACGGAATTCGGCATTAAATGACCTGATAAGGGTTGATATGTCGTAAAACAAAAACAACCAACCAACCAACTTGCACTATTGAATATCGATAACTTAACCTAAAGCCGAAAAATCGGTTTTATCTTAATTAATACGTTAATCTTTCTACGGTTGATTTGAATCCTAGTCTGGCAACTTTTTCGATTAACAATCTGGTATTTAAACTACAAGTTCTAATAAACTCAACTCTATCATCATTATATCTTATGAATACAAAAATGCTAATGTTTGTATGTATATATACTGTGCCAAACGCTTTATTGCAGATTAGTAAACTATCAATATTTTACTAAATATACGTCACAACAAAATGAAAATTATATCACGAGACGACTGCGTTATGGTTAGTTATTTCCAAAGATTTTATTCAAATTCATGCGATATTCACGAAGTTATAACATTTTATTCTTTATCAAGGAATTTCTACTGTTAATCGCTTTATTGCAGGTCTCTTAAAATGTTGTATTAGGGCAAAAATACAATGTCTTATCTTGCGAACTTTACTTTTTATTATATTTTTCTGTCAAAGAATAATAAACAAAAGCATATCCTAGGTATGGGCTTCATATAAAGTAATTATTTATCGACATATTCACCATTTTTTAAATAACGTAAAACAACCTTTTGTCCCTCAAATAAATCAACTCTTTGATCTTAAAAGGAGTTATGGCTCTAGCAACATACACTATGCTCTTCCACAAGGCATCCTTTTAAGTAAATTGCTCTCCTCTCTCATAAACTCCTCTTTTAATATTGACCAGAGATAATCAATGGGATCAAGGTCTGGAGAACACGGTGGTCAAGTCATGAGAGTTACCTCAAGGAAGGCTGCAGTCGCCCCAAGCAGAATGGGATGGAACATTTTCATGTATAAAAATCATCTGAAAGCGACGTGACAATGGTAAGTCGATGACCTACCATTGTCATGGTAGGTCATGTCGACACATGATTACCCAAAAAAAGGGCGTGTACGCATTGCTGATAAGGTTTACACACTCTAGCACTCAGCATGGTCCAACCAACTTATCTCCAATGCTTCCTGCCCAAAACATGATGACTCCACCTCCTTGTTGGCGATGAACTCTGTAAGGGGTCGGAGTTCCGTTTGGGTTTAAAACTTTGATCTACTTCTGCGGCCCGTCAAGAGTAACAAGGGCTTATTCCTAAATAGGACCTGTTGGAAATCCATTTTCATGTACTTCTGTGTCTAAGCCATTCGTTTTTTTTTTCCTATATTGTTTTCTCAATCAAGGCCTTGGAAGAGGTTTGATGTTCCTTGCAGTCTCATTCAACACATTGTATTGGGCATACCTGTAGGGAGGGGTTCCAGCTTTTTAAAAAACGGAAACGCTGGTTCTGTTAGTGTTTCGGTTGACTTCCGTACGAATTTTCCGAATATCATGATCTGAAAGGTTTCTCCTGATGGCCTTATTCTTCTGGGTTTGGTGTTCTGCTCTTAAAGAATGAGGCCAAGGTTCTTGGATCTCTTTCCAGTTTTGTGGCTAAATCTTTCATGAACAATCCTTTGCTTTCCGATAACCTTGTATCGCCTGATTTTGGAGCATTGTAAGAGATCTGCAATAAAGCGATGGACAGTATAATTTCCTTGATAATAAATAAAATGCCATAACTTCGTGAATATGGCATGAATTTGAATAAAATTTTGAGAAATAACTAAACTTAAAGCAACTGTTTGATGGTACAATTTTCATTTTATTGTGACATATATTTAGTGAAATATTGATATTTTATTAATCTGCAATATATATATGTGTGTGTGTGTGTGTGTGTGTGTGTGTGTGTGTTAGGTTGGTGCAAAAATAATGTCGTTTTTTAATGTTCAACTTAACATAACTCCTTTCATAATAATCTTTATTAATCGAAATCGGAGCCATTAGAATCAACACATTTTTGCCAACTAGAAACAAGTTTATTTATTCCATTAGCGTAGAAATCCATAATTCTTGAAGTTTTTTTCGCGCGGGAAGTCGAGATGCTTTAAAAATTGATGATCGGTGGGCGAGAGGTCCGGTGAATATGGTAGATATGGCAACGTCTCGTAGCTCAATTCGTTCAGCTTCTGCAGGGTCAGTTGAGAAACGTGCGAGCGGGCGTTGTCATGGAGGAGAATTGGTCCCTTCATATTGACCATCTCGGGCACATACGTTGGAGCTTCTGGTGCATTTCGTCAATTTGTAGACAGTATATCTTCGCCGTAATAGTTTCGCCCGGATTCAAAAAGCTGTGATGGATGAGACCGGCTGCAGGCAACCAAACATAACCTTTCTTTTGTGCGATTTCGGCTTGGGGAAGTGTTGTGGAGCTTCTCTGAAATCCAACTACTGTGCCAGACGTCGCCGGTTGTAGCAGAGGAGCCATTTCTCATCGCACGTCATGATCCGCTCGGGAAATGGGTAATTTTTGTTGCGCAGAAGGAGCATAGTAGACACCTCAAAACGATGATATTTTTATTATCGTCCAATTCATGCGCCACCTGTTTATCTAACTTTTCCTCGAGTTCAACAGCAACTTCTCGTGTGGTTTTGCGAGGATCGGCTACTATTAATTTCTTGAACCACCGTTGTGCCACACGTTCGTTAGTGGCCAAACGTTTCATTAATATCACGAGCTGTCTCTGCAGCTTTACGGCCTAGTTTGAACTGGAACAAAAAAATCATGCGGTTTTGAATTTTATCTATACTATCAAACAGCCTGCAAAAAAAAACGAATGAAGAGATTGAGAACGGTAACGAATAACACGATTCAATAGAGCGAAAAACTGATATCAAAATAGCTATATATGTCAATGAATTAATTCAGAAATCATATATAAAAGTAACATATGTGAGAAAATGATATTGTTTTTGCACCAACCTATATATATACATATATATATATATATATATATATATATATATATATATATATATATATATATACTAGCTGTACCCGGGCACGCGTTGCTGTGGCTCAGTTTGTTAAAATGGAACACATGTGTAAGTAGAGAAAAGTGTGATTCTTTTTTTCAAGAGAATGTACAAATTATTTCTTTTTAAGAGATGTTAAGAAAATAAACAGAAAAATACTTCCATCATTAATTATGCAAAAAAATAAATAAAATGTTGATTTAGTGTTTCAATATGCTTATAAATTACGATAAAACTTGCTGAGTATGCACTGTTTTACGTTTGTTGTAAAAATGGAACGGAAACTTAAATTTTGCTTCCTTTTAATCTTTCTTAATTTTTTAATTGTGCCCCCCAAACGAATATAATCAAAACAGTAACATTCAACAATTGTACTTTATGTATATAAAACACAAAATATTTATTAAAAAAATTTTTTTTTTTTTTTAAAGTTAATAACGAAAGGGAAATAATTCCATTTTTAAACGAAAAAGTCAGTTTACCTAACTTACTGTATTAATGCTATTTTTTAAGCAAGAAAAAAAAAGTAAATATCCAGATACGCTACTACAGAACACCGACCACTCTAATTTGTTTTTTTATAGGTAATTGAGGTCGCTGACAACGAATCTGATAGTCAAACTTGGGGCAAATTTACCGTTTGCATGGTATTTACCCCTGAACCCACGAACTTCTTTCCACCACTTTGCAGCATCCGTTTATGCTACGCGCATGCACGCTGTAGCATAAACGATGGCTTCACCAAGCAAACTATGTTGGGGGGAGGGGATTTTTTTTTCCAGGACATAGAATTTTCTAATTTTCAAAAATACATTATAGCGCTTTTTGGGTGGAAAATTTAAAATTAGCTGAAAAAGAAATAAAATAAGAAAAGGAAAGGACACCAAGTTGGAGTAGGGGGGGGGTAATTTATCTGATTTTTTTTTTTTACCTGGAACATCGAATTTTCAAATTTTCCGTAAGTAACGCACCGACATTTACCAATTAGAACACCATTTAACATTTTCTGAAGATTTTACTTTGGACATTGGGGGCGCGAGCGGGGGGGGCCGGATGTGATGTTGGCGCGCGCGCTCCAACATCACATCCCCCCCAAACAAATTAGAGTGGTCGGTGCTCTGTAGTAGCGTATCTGGATATTTACCAAAAAAAAATATTTACGTTTGGCTATAAATTCCTAAACTCATTTCACCCTAAATAATTTAGGTGACTGAAATAGGAATCTAATTGAATCTTTAATTTCCTGAATAGTATCCGATAATTCATTTTTCTTCGAGTTATATCGAATACATTAATACGGACTTTAGGGGCTTTTTTCGTAATGTTACTGTAAAAATTATTTTTTATTGTTACAAATTACGATGCTTTAAAAAAAAGCAAATATAAATTCTTGCGTTTTTTATTTACTACTGAAAACCATAACTTTAGTAAAGGTATGTTTTGTTTAAAGAAAATAAAACATTTTCACCAAGAGTTAAGTAAAAATAATTAGTTCATTATATTCTGCGATCATTATTTGAAAAATACTGCAATTTTCATTAAAATTCGTTAATTTCCTGATTTTTGGTGAATTTTTAAGTAAAGGGAGGAATCAAAATGTGTATTCACTTTGAGCGACGGCATTCATTTTGCGACCACGTGTGGTAAATTTAAATTAAAATTCAATCACATGGTTACATTATCAATAAACCCATTGAAAATTTACCGATATTGTAAACACATTCTTTTTACATTAAGCCTGTGGTGTTTTTTTTAGTGATGCAATGTTGTCAACTGAGATTTTTAAAAAAACCGCAAGATCAGGAGAAAGAAATGTCCAGAAAATCGCTAGCCAGTTTGGCAGAAAAGTAACTTATCTTGCCTTTGATAACATTTATTTGTTATATATTTTTTTTTGACAACTTTTTCGAATCTATGTGTACAGTAATACAAACCCGTGTACAGTAATACAAACCCCTTCGGGGAGATTGGAATGCCCCCCAACCTAAAATGTACTTGGAAAAATCGATTTTATAGTGAGATTTAAGAATGGTTAGTCGAAAAAAAGGTGAAAAACAAAAGAAATAATCAATAAATAATTGTTACCAAAGGCAATAAATGCTACTTTTTTTTACTTACATGAATGAGTTTATTTTATGTTTTAAAGTATTTTCAAGCAATCTAATGCGGGTGTCTCTGGGTGCCAAATACCTCCAGATTTTCTAGAATCTCCCGCTAGATTGTAACCGAAATCTCCAGATCTAGCAGGAAAACCGCTAAATTGTAACACTGGTCACGTGACAGGAAGCGGTAATAAATAATTGTCCCTAAATAAAAAAATGGCCTCTCCGTACAAAGAAATCCACCTATTTATCATAGAAAAATTAAGTATAATGTTATAATTAAAAAGGAATATATAAAAACACACATGGATATAGTAAACATATTATACCAAAACGTGGAAGCCATCCGTCCAATGGTTTTTTAGACAATTAACTCCGAACGAACCAACATCTACATTTATATATATATATATATATATATATATATATATATATATATATATATATATATATATATATATATATATATTATGGACCTTCCCATCGATTTTGATATATGCGCTCCGCCACAACAGCTAAGTTTCAAGGAATTTTTGCACAGATGATTTGTTTGTAGTAATGAAGACATTGTGCAGCCACATTTTTCAGTACAACTGTTCATTTTTGTTTGTGTAATGGCCGCAACAAGACAGGACAGAAAGTAGGCCTAATGTTTTACATTTTAGTTTTTCTTCTCCTAGATGCATGTCTAAACGAAGACTTGGGGTGTATTCCTCACAGTGAATTAAACGCACCTCGAGATACCAACCTTGAAATTTATACGTTTCGACGAGATAAATACAGCGGCTAGCCTTCCCAAATGGTCACTCATTTGGTACTGGACAGCTTCATCGTTACTTAACTTCAGTGATCTGCCGAAAAGCGATGTTTCAACGTGATTATGACATATATATACATACATATATATATATATATATATATATATATATATATATATATATATATATATATATAAGAGATAAAACACTGATAGAATTTGGATTAAAAATTCTGATAGATATTATAATACTTTCAAGGTGATCCTAGTAAAAAAGGAAAAGCCCAATATTTAAGAATGGAGCAATATATAAGTTTCGTCGTTAAATTTTAAATTCTGAAAAAACAACATATAGAGACATATATTGGATTTAAGAATTCATTGTTTGGCAAAAGGAATATATAGAAAGGGTTAGGTTATTTTAATTTCCTTAATCCATGGATTTTCAACAATGGCTCATATCATCAGAGGAAATAAAATGCGGTTAGCAAAATTTTCAGCTGCGAATGGACGCTAATTTTGATTTTCAACATAATTATTGAAAATGTTTTTTTTTAGTGGTTGTGGATAATTATACGAAAGCGTGTTGCTCCTTATTGAATTTTCGAAAAGTATACGGAGCAGCCTTATTCGTTGTTGTGTTGAGTGTGTGTAAGGAGCAATACGCTTTCGCTATATGGGAATATCACTTTCTTCCACGGGCCTATTTTCTGCCCACCTGGATTTATAATCCCGAACGGCATTGGACTCCTTCCGATAATGGATTACCCAGGTTGTATCAACTTCTCTTTTCGTATAATTTTTTTTTCCATATAATTATCCACAACCACTCAAAAAAACATTTTCAATAATTGTGCTGAAAAGCAAAATTAGCGTCCATTCGCAGCTGAACATTTTGCTAACCGCGTTTCATTTCCTCTAATGATATGAGCCATTGTTGAAAATCTATGGATTAAGGAAATTAAAATAACCCCTTCTATATATTCCGTTTGTCAAACAATAAATTCTTAACTCCAATATATGCCTCTATATGTTGTTGTTGTTTTTTTTTAATTTAAAATTTAACCACGAAACGTATATATCTATATATATATATATATATGATTGATGATTGCAACGTCTTGTCAGACGAGTGCCACTCCCTCCGACATTTAAAATCCATGAGCCCAAATGTCTGAGGGAGTATCTATACAAATATGATGTTACAGAGTCTTAGCTTTGTACGACAGCTAAACCTCTCTCTCGGTTCAAAATGTTGAGATCCAGCAACAAGCAAGAGCAAGATAGCCAGCAACAAATTAAACTGCAGACCAGCTTAATGCGGGTACTGATCTTCCGCTTTATGGTTTTTTAAATCAGAGATTTGCTTCTCCTAGAAAGGTTGCCTTCACCACGGCTTACGGGAGCCCTCTCCACCCCAACACATATATACATACACTCAAATATATATATAGCATAGAGCGAATACGCATATAAAAATGCATGTGACGTGACGTCACCGGTGAGAGAAAAACGGACTATAAAAAATAGAGAACGATCTCTGAAAAGACGTAAAGCACGAACCGAAATAACGTTCGAGATTTTGTGAGAGATGTGGAGAACGTTGTAGATCACGTAGGTGACATAACGGCTATACCAATGAGGAAATAAATTTCGTTGCTGCAAAGAACAAGCGAGTTGGAGTTATTTCCTTGTCTTTGTCTCCTTTGCGACTAAAACTGCATACGACGTGTGTTGGTCCCTGTACAAGATATATATATATATATATATATATATATATATATATATATATATATATATATATATATATATATATATATAATTTGGACCTGATAGATAGATATATAGATAGATAGATAGATAAAGTATATGGATAGATATGTGTGTATATAAATCAATTTTTCCGTATAACTTTTGATACTATAGGAAAACAACGACGAAATTTCTATGTAAATCATCCACATTCATCATTTCCAACAAATAATGAAACGTGTTCTCACGCAAGAATACACATATTTTTAACCGTTTAATAATTGTCGCAAATTTTTATTCTTTGACTCACTCTCTCACATGCATAATACCACATAGGTAATAGCAAATATTTTAGTATTATTAAATTAAGTCCTCTTACGGAACTCGAAATTTAATTCATAGCCATACACATGCCGCTGAAAAATTACTTGCGTTTTTAAACGCAGTAATTTACAACATATTTCGTTAGAGTAAAAGCTCAAATGAACAATTGCTATTATCACATTTTAGTTTAACAGAATGACAGAATAACAGAATAACAGAATGACAAAGCAGACGGCAATCAGCGGATCCCCATACACCATCACATTAGAATCAGTCGATCTTCAGAATTGAAGGTCGTTTTTTCGAACACGGACAAAACATTCGCGATTTCGGATACGTTTAACTAAACAAAAATTCTTATTGCATCTCGTATTATAACTTTTCCTACTTTCACATTAATTCCTTTTAGATATAAAATTATAATTTAAATTAACCGTTTTGCTTACTAAATGAAAAAACAGATACACAATTATTCACGTAATATTCACGGCGCGATATTTTCCATGCATTTTACATTCGCAATTGAGACGTTTTATTACCACACAACCCGAAAAGCCCAACATATAAAATCAACAATAGGTTTTTTTATATGACAGGTGCGCGTACGAAATGTATATTTCCGTTTAAAGCACTTCAAAACCATGAAACTTGACTTTTTTATTTTAAACTAAAATTCAAGTCATTATCACCGCAAGCAATAACAGCAGGCATAAAAAATCGACAATAAAAAAAATCACGTGGGAAATGAATGTTTCTGTTTAGAGCACAATTTAAGTATTATACTTGAGTTTTGCATTTTAAACTTTTATTATACATAAACAATAATTTTATAAAATCAGCAGTAGGTTCTCTACAGTGCAATTTAGACACAAATGTATTGTGGACTAAGTGACTGTGGGTAGCCATGTGAAGCTTCCTTCCGATGCATCGTGATGGGTCCCTAACTAGAGTAGGCAATAAATTGAT